>NC_092271.1:18857028-19157028 GCF_036320965.1 Panulirus ornatus | reverse complement strand
GCAGCAGTGCACTCACTTTTTGTTTCCAATATGGTAACTACAACTGAATCTTAGATATTTTTTCTTGAATTCTGATTTGTTACTGACATATGTTGATGCAGCAGCTAGTTGGAAGAGAGAGAGAGACTGCCTACTCACATACCTATCTACCTAAGATAAGATTTTGCCAGAAGGCAGAGCTAGTGCTTACCACATAGCTTGCTTGATGAATGATTCTGTTTCATTTGCCATACTCATTGAATTGTTACTTATTACGGGTTCATCTGTAACAGACTTCTGCAAGATATCAAGATTTATGTTTTCTGTAGTTGTTCCACAAAAGGCTCATTTTTCTTGGTAGTACGAGAATAGTCCTTCAAGCTTTTCTGCCTGGTTCTCACATCTCTTTGGCTGATATCTTCATGGTAAGTTCTACAGTATTCTTGCAGACTTGATTTAATAATGCTTTTTCTACCTTGTTTAGAGGCTTCCAGCTCACAATATTTCCTTTACCCCTTAAATTTGTTGCTATGTACAAATTATCCTACATCTTTCTCTTCTTTCAAGGTCAAAGTTTGAGCTCTCTCAGCCTCTCATGGTAGTTCCATCCCCCTCAATTTTTTGCTCACTTGGAGCTTATGAATGCAATCCAATTTGTTTGTATCAATATATTTTGGCTGGTGACCATATGACACAGGTAAGAGAGAAAATGAGTACCTACAAGAAGATTTTGTCAGAATAGCAGGGCTAACATGCAGCACTCATTGCATGTTTTGCTTGATGAATTATGTCATTTCTCTTTCAGAAAGAGAGAGAGAAAGAGGGATCTAAAAATCAGTAATAAACATTGGCATATAAATATGACTGTCATATGTTTCTGAAAAGGAAAAAGTGCATACAGTAATCATTACTCCTTAATCATCATTCAAACTATTTACATTAAGTACATAATCTGTCTATTTTGCATTCCTAGATTATATATCTCCATCTCTAATTCTCTCGAGAAGTTTTTCTGCCAAAGTGCGTTCCAGCTCTTTATACCGTTCATCGTGTGTGAACCACATGCCAATTGCACATCTGCTTCCATCTAGAACAGGCAAAACCCCATGTGGATTCTCTGGACCAGCAGAAAAGGCCACCATTCTTCCACATTTTGGCTGCACAATACTCTGCAAACACAAAATGTCTTTAGTTTATAAAATTACTACAAGTACCAATTCTTTATAAAATAAATAAAATGAAAAGAACTATTAAGTGTCAACATTAAGAAAGTTAAGCAAAGATTTGGCATGTCTTCATTTATGGGATGAAAGATCACATTTGTAATGAACAAAGACAGTCACTTCTTAATATTTGCTGCCTAAAGGCTGATCTCTTCATTAAACTCATCTTTAATCCCTAGTCCTCCCTTGAACAAGATGGTTGATTGAGGGTGAGTGGATTCAAGTTGTTAAGGTGGGTCTGCATGATGGGTATGTGATGTTACCATGGCTGTTTATTCTGTTTATGGATGGGGTGTTGAGAATGGTAAATGTGAGGTCTTGGAGATGGGGTTGTTAATGCTGGGGGTTGTAGGTCTTGAGAGGTGAGTCAGTTGCTGTTTGCTAATGAAATGGCACTGATGTCAGATTTGAGTAAGAAACTGCAGAAACTGGGAAACGATAGACTCCTTTGGAGGAAGAAGTTCCCTGAACAGACTGGGCTCCCTTGCATCGACAGATTTTTGCATTCAGGTCACCCATTGCTATTATCTGGACTCCTGCATCAAAACTGCTGGCACACTCCCTCAACTGCTCCCCAAACATACCTCATTTCATCATCCTTCTCATGGCCAGGTACATAAGCACTAAAAATCACCCAAATCACATAATCTACTTTCACTTTTACCAAGTTCATTTCGTTTCTCTCTTTTACACATTCCAACAAATCTTGTTACAGTAGTAGTGCTACCCCTTCCTTAGCTTTCACCTTCACACTAACCCCTGACTTTATCTCTAAGACATTCCCAAACCATTCTTTCCTCCTGCCCTTGAGCTTTGTTTCACTCAAAGCTAAGCATCCAAGGTCCTTTCCCCAAAACATGCTATATATCTCCACTTTCTTCTCATCTTAGTTCCATCCATACACATTCAGACACTCCAGCCTGACCCTTCGAGGACTTCTCGCTTGGCTTATCCTGTTCTATCCTTTAAAAACTGAAATACAAGAAAGGGAGGATTTCCAGCCCCCCACTCCCATCCCTCTTAGTCATCTTCTATGACATGCTGGGAATACATAGGTAAAATTCTTTCTTTCCTATCTCGCATGTCATAGAAGGCAACTAAAGGGGGCGGGAGCTGGATATCCACCTCTTCTTGTATTTCAATTTCTAACAATTTCTAAAAGAGGAAACAGAAGAAGGAGTCAAGCAGGGAATGTTCATTCTCCTTGAAGGCTCAGACTGAGGTGTCAGAATGTGTATGAATGTAACCAAGATGAGAAGAGAGGAGAGACAGGTAGGATGTTTGAGGAAAGAAACCTGGATGTTCTGGCTCTGAGTGAAACGAAGCTCAAGGGTAAAGGGAAGAATGGTTTGGAAATGTCTTGGAAGTAAAGTCAGGGGTTGGTGAGAGGACAAGAATTAAGAAAGGAGTAGCTCTACTCCTGAAGCAGGAGTTGTGGGAGAGTGTGATACAGTGTAAGAAAGTAAATTCTAGATTGATGTGGGTAAAACTGAAAGTGGATGGCGGGAGATGGGTGATTATTGGTGCTTATGCACCTGGCCATGAGAAGAATGATCATGAGAGACAAGTGTTTTGGGAGCAGTTGAGCAAGTGTGTCATTAGTTATTGGTGCAAGAGACTGAGTATTAGTGATGGGTGATTTAAATGCAAAGTAATGTGGCAGTTGAGGGTATACTTGGTGTGCATGGAGTATTCAGTGTTATGAATGGAATTGGTGAAGAACTTGTGGAGTTGTGTGCTGGAAAAAAGACTGGTAATTAGGAATATAAAACATTTTCTTTTTTCTATACTTGATCGCCGCTTCCCACATCAGCAAGGTAGCACACATGTATACATACACACACATGCACATAAAGATACATACATATTTGGAAAGGATCACAATTTTGTGTGTGATCAAGTATATTACTATGAGTCCACAAGGAACTTATCGTGTTTCATTTTCCCCGTGGACTCATAGGAATACATACATATAGATATACATACACAAACATATACATATATACACGTACATATTCATACTCGTTTACCTTCATCTATTCCCAGCACCACCCCACTCCACAGGAAATGGCATCGCCATCCCGTGCATCAGCCAAGTAGTGCCAGGAAACAGACAAAAAAAGAACACATCAGCTCACACTCATTCTCTAGCTGTCATGTGTAATGTCCCAAAGCCACAGCCCTCTATCCACATCCAGGCCCCACAGACCTCTCCATGGTTTACTGCAGATGCTTCACATGCCCTGGTTCAGTCCAGTGACAGCTTGTCCACCCAAGTGTATATATATATATATGGCCCAACCCACCCATATACACATGTATATACATACACGTCCACACACGCAAATATACATGCCTATACATCTCAATGAATACATATATACACACACAGACATATACATATACACACATGTACCTAATTCATACTGCCTGCCTTTATTCATTCCCCTAGCCACCCCACTACACATGAAATAACAACCCCCTCCCCCACATGTGCGCGAAGTAGCGCTAGGAAAAGACAACAAAGGCCACATTCGTTCACACTCAGTCTCTAGCTGTCGTGTATAATGCACTGAAACCACAGCTCCCTTTCCATATCCAGGCCCCACAGAACTTTCCATGCTTTACTCCAGACACTTCACATGCCCTGGTTCAATCCATTGACAGCACATCAACCCCGGTATACCACGTTGTTCCAATTCACTCTATTCATTGCACGCCTTTCGCCCTCCTGCATGTTCAGGCCCCGATCACTCAAAATCTTTTTCACTCCATCTTTCCACCTCCAATTTGGTCTCCCACTTCTCCTCGTTCCCTCCACCTCTGACACATATATCCCCTTTGTCAATCTTTTCTCACTCATTCTCTCCATGTGACTAAACCATTTCAAAGCACCCTCTTCTGCTCTCTCAACCACACTCTTTTTATTACCACACATCTCTCTTACCCTTACATTACTTACTCAATCAAACCACCTCACACCACATATTGTCCTCAAACATCTCATTTTCAGCACATCCATCCTCCTCCGCACAACTCTATCTATAGCCCACACCTCGCAACCATACAACATTGTTGGAACCACTATTCCTTCAAACATACCCATTTTTGCTTTCCGAGATAATGTTCTTGACTTCCACACATTCTTCAAGGCTCCCAGAATTTTCACCCCCTTCCCCACCCTATGATTCACTTCCACTTCCATGGTTCCATCTGCTGCCAAATCCACTCCCAGATATCTAAAACACTTCACTTCCTCCAGTTTTTCTCCATTCAAACTTACCTCCCAATTGACTTGATCCTCAACCCAACTGTACCTAATAACCTTGCTCTTATTCAAATTTTCTCTCAACTTTCTTCTTTCACACACTTTACCAAACTCAGTCACCAGCTTCTGCAGTTTCTCACACAAATCAGCCACCAGCGCTGTATCATCAGCAAACAACAACTGACTCACTTCCTAAGCTCTCTCATCCACAACAGATTGCATACTTGCCTCTCTTTCCAAAACTCTCGCATTCACCTCCCTAACAACCCCATCCATAAACAAATTAAACAACCATGAAGACATCACACACCCCTGCTGCAAACCTACATTCACTGAGAACCAGTCACTTTCCTCTCTTCCTACGTGTACACATGCCTTACATCCTCAATAAAAAATTTTTCACTGCTTCTAACAACTTGCCTCACACACCATATATTCTTAATACCTTCCACAGAGCATCTCTATCAACTCTATCATATGCCTTCTCCAGATCCATAAATGCTACATACAAATCCATTTGCTTTTCTAAGCATTTCTCACATACATTCTTCAAAGCAAACACCTGATCCACACATCCTCTACCACTTCTGAAACCACACTGCTCTTCCCCAATCTGATGCTCTGTACATGCCTTCACCCTCTCAATCAATATCCTCCCATATAATTTCCCAGGAATACTCAACAAACTTATACCTCTGTAATTTGAGCACTCACCTTTGTCCCCTTTGCCTTTGTACAATGGCACTATGCAAGCATTCCGCCAATCCTCAGGCACCTCACCATGAATCATACATACATTAAATAACCTTACCAACCAGTCAACAATACAGTCACTCCCTTTTTTAATAAATTCCACTGCAATATCATCCGAGCCTGCTACCTTGCAGGCTTTCATCTTCCGCAAAGCTTTTACTACCTCCTCTCTGTTTACCAAATCATTTTCCCTAACCCTCTCACTTTGCACACCACCTCGACCAAAACCCCTATATCTGCCACTCTATCATCAAACACATGCAACAAACCTTCAAAATACTCACTCCATCTCCTTCTCACATCACCACTGCTTGTTATCACCTCCCCATTAGCCCCCTTCACTGAAGTTCCCATTTGTTCCCTTGTCTTACGCACTTTATTTACCTCCTTCCTAAACATCTTTTTGTTCTCCCTAAAATTTAATGATACTCTCTCACCCCAACTCTCATTTGGGAGCAGCTGAATGAGTGTGTTAGTGGTTTAGATGCACGAGACCGGGTTATAGTGATGGGTGATTTGAATGCAAAAGTGAGTAATGTGGCAGTTGGGGGAATAATTGATATACATGGGGTGTTCAGTGTTGTAAATGGAAATGGTGAAGAGCTTGTAGATTTATGTGCTGAAAAAGGACTGGTGATTGGGAATACCTGGTTTAAAAAGAACGATATACATAAGTATATGTATGTAAGTAGGAGAGATGGCCAGAGAGCGTTATTGGATTACGTATTAATTGATAGGCACGCGAAAAAGACTTTTGGATGTTAATATGCTGAGAGGTGCAACTGGTGGGATGTCTGATCATTATCTTGTGGAGGCGAAGGTGAAGATTTGTAGAGGTTTTCAGAAAAGAAGAGAGAATGTTGGGGTGAAGAGAGTGGTGAGAGTAAGTGAGCTTCGGAAGGAGACTTGTGTGAGGAAGTACCAGGAGAGACTAAGTACAGAAAGGAAAAAGGTGAGAACAAAGGAGGTAAGGGGAGTGGGGGAGGAATAGGATGTATTTAGGGAAGCAGTGATGGCTTGCGCAAAAGATGCTTGTGGCATGAGAAGCGTGTGAGGTGGGCAGATTAGAAAGGGTAGTGAGTGGTGGGATGAAGAAGTAAGACTAATAGTGAAAGAGAAGAGAGAGGCATTTGGACGATTTTTGCAGGGAAATAATGCAAATGAGTGGGAGTTGTATAAAAGAAAAATTATGAAAATACTATTCTTTATATTCTTCTTGAATAAAGTCACCATACACAATTACAGCCCTATTTGGTTTTCCTTCTTCTATAGTAGAGATGGAATCTTCAGTTTGCTGCTGAAAAACAGGATCTATACCAACTGGTAAATGTACAGTAACAGACACAACACACAGGATCTCCATAGATAATGATGTTTACACTGGACCACAAAAGTCTAATTTGGGTAAGCAGGTCTTTCCTCGGATGATCTTGTTCTTAGAATGACATCATTTCTTCAACAAAAATATACTGCTATTAACTTTTTTAACCAATTCAGGCATTCTGTCACTTCCCATACCATAAAATATATCGCTTACAACAATAAATAACCCAAGCAGATCTGTAATCAGACTATTAACAGACATACCCACGCAGTGCATCGACTTTGTTGCTTGCTGATCTTACATTTCTAAATATTTTTATGGTAAAGCAAACCTACAGCTGTTTCTCCATCCTCTCACCTAAAAGCAACCTATTCTTCCCCTTTTTCACTTCTCCACAAATTTTATCACTCCTTAGGACATATGTAAAAAACACTGTGGCATTTCATATGCTGCATGGAGTTCTTGCCTGGAATACAATATCACAACCTAATGATGGACACACTTTACTTAGCTGGCTGGTGTGTACCAACGACAGACACAAGTAAACCTCACTACCAATTCACAGCCATTACTCCAATGATTAAAATCTTAGTTTCTCCTTAATGTCCAATGCTTAGTGTAGGTGTTTCAACAAACAAAACTCTTTATGACCAACCACATGTGTACTGAGACTCCCCATCTTCTGAATGGGTTATGTTCCAGGACCTTGTTCATAAGTTAAACTGTTCATAAGTTAGAAAATCCAAAGAAATAATGATAATTCACACATAATTAAAGTAAACGCATATACTGCCCATAATAATATAATAAATATTGTATTCTTAAATCAATATAGTTAACAATACACCTTATCAAGCAAAATTTAATGAAAAAATGCAGGTATGAAATTCCACAGTTTGTAAGAATGAGAGATCGTTTGCATGTCATACTAGGATTTAAACAGTATTTGTGGTACTTGTTCATAAGTACAAAAGTTCATAAATCATACATGTGAAGTCGGGAACCCCAGTGCAAGTAAACAAGAGCCTTGCAAAACCACGGGTCATCACAGAACAGCACCACCTTCCTCCTTAGCTTAGTATCACCCTTGGCCCTAATTTCTGACACAAGCTGAGTACAGGTGGTGAAAAACATGAAAAGTTTTAGAAATATTACACTCTCCACTGTAAAAAATTAGTTGAAGAGAAGGTGTAGCCAGCATGTCTGTGGTGATCCTTCCTTGCCACAAGATAAGAGGGAAGGACAAGGAGGTCCAGTTTGTTTGTAATACACTTAACTCCTTATCTGTTACACAGGTACAGCATTACTAGTAAACAGCATAACCATCCATACAAAAATTACACTAGGCACACTAAATGATACATTCAGCACTACTCTAAAAATGATACTGGACAATCAAATTTTTGTTTTTTCAAACTATTCGCCATTTCCCCATTAGCGAGGTAGCATTAAGAATGGAGGACTGAGCCTTTGAGGGAATATCCTCACTTAGCCCCCTTCTCTGTTCCTCTTTTGGAAAATTAAAAAAACGAGAGGGGAGGATTTCCAGCCCCCAGCTCCCTCCCCTTTTAGTCGCCTTCTACGACACACAGGGAGTACATGGGAAGTATTCTTTCTCCTCTATTCAACCTAAATAAAGTCCTCCAATGCCCCAGAATTACATCACTAAAAATTAGGTGCAATTGTCATGCAATCGGATGATTACATAAAAGGCTGAGTGAGGGGTGTTGTGGATGAAGGTGGTGTGATCCTGTTTTGAAAAGCCACCCTTTTTGCTCATATTAAAATCACTGTGAGTCATTCATCTTTACTCACATTCCACCTTTATTGTTCTTCACTATCCTCACCATCTGACAAATATGATGACTAGTGTTCCTCCTCATCACCTGAGCCATCCAAAAATATATGCTTCTTCTACTGGGTCACTGCACACAACTCAAATGGTCAAACATCATGCACATACAATGGTGATTGTAAAGGTACATAGGAGAGCTGAATTTTTTCCCATGCCTGCCTAGTGATGGAAGAGACCTATACAGGCTAGTAATGGTATAAATCAGCTGATTATTAAAACAGAGGCAAGAAAATTCATATCAACAATGACTGCCATTACCAGTGGGATGTCATACAAATATGGCCACCATCCAAGGGTCAAGTGCTATGAAAAAGAGAGTAGCAATGAAAAATACAGAATGAGTGAAGCCACAAATGTGTATTGGTTAAAATAAACATGTTAGAAAATAACATTAAGAAAAATTGACGACAGTGATGACAAGAACACAATTCACACTGATTAAGACATGAAAGCCATTCTCAAGATTACAAGTATATCATAAGCAAAAAAAAAAAAAAAAGTGGCATCTCAGAGGGAACTGAGTCAATGGCACAACAACTAGGCACCAGCACCTGTAGACAGATTAAAGGACACAGTATGAATGACTAATAACTGCTGATGAAAATGTTAAGAAAATAGTTTTTTAAGAGAAAGCAAAATTGTGAATAAGGAACAGCTGATAGATAGAATATTTGATAAAAAAAAAGGTTCAGTCAGCATGAAGCAACACTACAAGGATAACACTTCTCCCATTGTCCATGATCTTTCACTTCTCTCTCTAAAATCCTCAATGCGATAATAGTCTTGCTTTTATAAAAGCTTGTAAATATCTTCTTCACATATACATTATTCTTGTTTGAAGAGATTAATGTATGATTGAAAATGAAATTTGCCATAATTATACGCAGTTAAGACTAATTTAGAAAGGTTTGGTGAGTGACTAAAGATGCATTATGTACTTTTCTGATACGTCTATGATGCATGAATATCATACTTGCATCCTTTATTCCAACTTATTATCTTCTAAAAGCCTTTCATCCCTGTGGTGTTCAAATGATGATAACAAATAACATTCTCACCTTATTATCTCTTATCTATCTTCTTAATTCCCACTTCACTTTGAAAGTTATCCATCTCTGCTCTTACTTTTTTAAGCGATCCTAACATTTTTCTTTTTTTCATACTATTCGCCATTTCCCGCCTTAGCGTGGTAGCATTAAGAACAGAGAACTGAGCCTTTGAGGGAATATCCTCACTTGGCCCCCCTTCTCAGTTCAATCATGAAAGGGTATCTCAAAATTATTCATTCAAAAGAGGAAGTAATACCTGAAAAAGTTATAAAAAGGAAACACCTTGGCAAGATGTGGTATCAGGTAAAGGCTTAGCTTGTAGATAAGAGACTATGCGGTTCAAGCTTGTGTAGAGTAGTAAAAAGGTGTTGATATGGTCAAGTACTCAAATGGCTATTTTATTATTTCAATCTGTGAAGTCCGAAAAGTAGAGAGTGGAATACTAGGTATAAATGACAGAAGACCTAGACAAAGACATAGAATAACCATTTTCATGAAATGAAGAGAAAAAGGAAAGAACAATTAAAGCCACAATGCCACCCAATCACAGTGCACTAATTTGGGAAGTACAAGAATTCTCGGTACAAAATGAGCTCATGAGTTTTAAAACAACAGTAGAAGCATTACCCTCTCCTAAACTTTTATAAATAATCAATAAATATAGTTTATGCTCTTTTAACCATGTGGTGCCAATAGCTTATGTCATCATTACTCTCACTGTTTTTACATTATCTTAGCTACTACATGAATCTTCCAATATTCCTTTGATTGACATATCTATTCTATATAAAACTAATAGCAAGCAGAAGGGGCATAAATAATGAAGTAAACTATTTACAGAAGTACCTGAATATCAAAGTTTAGAAGAAAGGGCTATGAGACACATATATGACCAAATAACCATAAGTATGCACATAGGTGGACAAGACTGGTGAGATGCTGAGAAATGATTAGGCATGGACAATCATGTTGAGCCAGAGAATGTTTCGTAGAATAGGGGCAGTATACTGATAAATACTGAATAAAACCTTTACATTTTCCAAAACTCACATTTAAAAGATGCTGTCTAAAACCTTACAATTTCCAAAACTCATGTCAATTTTGCCCATTCAGTACATGTAAAAATTACCTTGAAGCTACAGTTAGTCTGTGATTTTGTACGAACAGGCAGTCAATCAATCATTACTCTACTACCATAGTATTATACAGGAAAGGTCATTCTTTGATGTCTATGACAATAACATTGTACAAAAGAACTCTGTCTGAACTAGGATAACATTCACATAAGTTGCATTCTTCAGTTTCTCAGTAAGAGTAAGCAGAAAGCAGTTGTCTTGAGGATATGAAAAAAAAAATTCTAGAGCTGTCACTAAATTCATCTAAAAATATCGTGCCAGGCAGTTGGGGATTCAGGCTAACATTGTGGGATGACTGTAAACACTTACCAAATTATGTAGAAAATTCAGTGTATACGTAATGTTGAAACGCCTTCAATGGTGCCACCTCCATAGATGGCAAGAAGCGATTATATATGTCCAGTCGACATGGTATATGTGGTTATGAAGATCTGGGAACAGTGTTAGTGTATACTTAGAAATAAGAGACAAAAGCAATATTTATTTAATGGCCCAAAGAAACAAAGGGAAGTGATTCATTAGATGCAACTAAACTGTAGCTCTGTTTTGATAATTAGAACAATGGTCTGTCGTGTAAATGGTCATAAATGTCCTTAAGATCATGAAAGTAACTTGTTAATAATGAAGCAGTAAACTATTAAATATCTTTATTACTGTATATGTTTAAAGCATGGAGAATCTTTAGACTGATCTGTAGTGACTACATAGCATATTTAAATACAAATGAAAATATGAAATTATTGTAAACTCATGCAATTATATCATAACAATACAGTTTTTATTTCCTCAATATATATACTTACTTGTTCAGCTGAGTTTTTAAAGAGAGAAGAAAAAAGCTATAATACGATTAAAGTTGAGAATCTCATTTATATACAACTCACATGATTTATCCTCTATAATTGTGACTCTGAAGGTATTACATAATATGAGAAGAGGAGACAAACAGAGTCCAGATGGGTGAGACTCCCAGTAATCCATCAAAACTAATATAATTGAAAAAGAAAGCACACTGTATTATACAAGTGAGAATGAAAATATAATGCAATGTGTTCATGGCATTTAGAAGAAACTCTCCTTGGACCATCCTATGGTTAGAGCTGGGAATGGCATATTAGATAATGAGCCATTAGACTGAAAAAGTGATCCAGTTTGAAATGGCTGCATATGAAAGTCAATGAAACAAAACAGAGCATTACATATCTTACAAATATTGTTATTTGTAGTTATTACCTTGACTTCATTTATCACTCTATAACTACCCTAAACACACTTTCCAATTCACAGTCTTTTCAATAATTGAAGCTTAAATATAAAATGCACATTCATACTCCAGACCATATAAGACATAAACACTTACTTCTTCTATCCCTATGTAGTTGTAAAGCATAACAGAAGGAACAGAGTAGGGGGTCAGGTGAGGATATTCCCTCAAAGGCCCATTCCTCTGTTCTTAATGCTACCTCACTAACGCGGGAAATGTCGGATAGTATGAAAAAAAAAATATATATATATATATATATATATATATATATATATATATGGGGAGGTGATAACAAGTAGTGGTGATGTGAGAAGGAGATGGAGTGACTATTTTGAAAGTTTGTTGAATGTGTTTGATGATAGAGTGGCAGATATAGGGTGTTTTGGTCGAGGTGGTGTGCAAAGTGAGAGGGTTAGGGAAAATGATTTGGTAAACAGAGAAGAGGTAGTAAAAGCATTGCGGAAAATGAAAGCCGGCAAGGCAGCAGGTTTGGATGGTATTGCAGTGGAATTTATTAAAAAAGGGGGTGACTGTATTATTGGCTGGTTGGTAAGGTTATTCAATGTATGTATGACTCATGGTGAGGTGCCTGAGGATTGGCGGAATGCGTGCATAGTGCCATTGTACAAAGGCAAAGGGGATAAGAGTGAGTGCTCAAATTACAGAGGTATAAGTTTGTTGAGTATTCCTGGTAAATTATATGGGAGGGTATTGATTGAGAGGGTAAGGCATGTACAGAGCATCAGATTGGGGAAGAGCAGTGTGGTTTCAGAAGTGGTAGAGGATGTGTGGATCAGGTGTTTGAAGAATGTATGTGAGAAATATTTAGAAAAGCACATGGATTTGTATGTAGCATTTGTGGATCTGGAGAAGGCATATGATAGAGTTGATAGAGATGCTCTGTGGAAGGTATTAAGAATATATGGTGTGGGAGGCAAGTTGTTAGAAGCAGTGAAAAGTTTTTATCGAGGATGTAAGGCATGTGTACGTGTAGGAAGAGAGGAAAGTGATTGGTTCTCAGTGAATGTAGGTTTGCAGCAGGGGTGTGTGATGTCTCCATGGTTGTTTAATTTGTTTATGGATGGGGTTGTTAGGGAGGTGAATGGAAGAGTTTTGGAAAGAGGGGCTAGTATGAAGTCTGTTGGGGATGAGAGAGCTTGGGAAGTGAGTCAGTTGTTGTTCGCTGATGATACAGCGCTGGTGGCTGATTCATGTGAGAAACTGCAGAAGCTGGTGACTGTGTTTGGTAAAGTGTGTGAAAGAAGAAAGTTAAGAGTAAATGTGAATAAGAGCAAGGTTATTAGGTACAGTAGGGTTGAGGGTCAAGTCAATTGGGAGGTAAGTTTGAATGGAGAAAAACTGGAGGAAGTAAAGTGTTTTAGATATCTGGCAATGGATCTGGCAGCGGATGGAACCATGAAAGTGGAAGTGGATCATAGGGTGGGGGAGGGGGCGAAAATCCTGGGATCCTGGAAGAATGTGTGGAAGTCGAGAACATCATCTCGGAAAGCAAAAATGGGTATGTTTGAAGGAATAGTGGTTCCAACAATGTTGTATGGTTGCGAGGCGTGAGCTATGGATAGAGTTGTGCGCAGGAGGATGGATGTGCTGGAAATGAGATGTTTGAGGACAATGTGTGGTGTGAGGTGGTTTGATCGAGTAAGTGACGTAAGGGTAAGAGAGATGTGTGGAAATAAAAAGAGCGTGGTTGAGAGAGCAGAAGAGGGTGTTTTGAAATGGTTTGGGCACATGGAGAGAATGAGTGAGGAAAGATTGACCAAGAGGATATATGTGTCGGAGGTGGAGGGAACGAGGAGAAGTGGGAGACCAAATTGGAGGTGGAAAGATGGAGTGAAAAAGATTTTGTGTGATCAGGGCCTGAACATGCGGGAGGGTGAAAGGAGGGCAAGGAATAGAGTGAATTGGATTGATGTGGTATACTGAGGTTGACGTGCTGTCAGTAGATTGAATCAGGGCATGTGAAGCGTCTGGGGTAAACCATGGAAAGCTGTGTAGGTATGTATATTTGCGTGTGTGGACGTATGTATATACATGTGTATGGGGGTGGGTTGGGCCATTTCTTTCATCTGTTTCCTTGCACTACCTCGCAAACTTATATAAAACTTATTTTCCTTCAAATGAACATTCTATACATACCTCATGTGACAAACCAGATCTGTCATGTGTGAAAATGAACTCGCCTCCCTCAAAATCATCATTCAGGTACAACACAGCACTGTAAAAAATCAAATGCTAAAATATAAATTGTCACATGTGTTAATCACCTTTACTTCAATGATAATTTAACATTTATAGTTTTACCATTTTGAAATTACCTATTTATGCAGTTTGAGGAAACAGCTCTACACTCAAGTGGCCCTGTCTCCTAAGTTACTACATCATCAAGCAGCCTCTTAAACCTGAGTAAATTACCAGCATATAATCTCTCCTTCTTTAGCTTATTCCGATCATGCACCACTCTTACATTAAACCTGCACTTCTGGAATATTCTTTCCATTTTTTTTTTACCCAACTTCTCATAATACCCTCTGGTTACTCTGGTACAAGTACTGTTTCTCTGTAAGAACTGGGCTTTGTAAACATCATTCAACTGATTTAGAAACTTGAAGGCTGTTCTCAGGTATCTCCTCTCTCTCCTTGCCTCTATGGTGCACAACTTTAATGCCCTCAGCTTTTCATTATAGCTCTATCCTTTCAAGTCAGGTATCATCTTAAATGCTCTTCTTCTCTGTACCCTCTCAATCAGATCCTTGTGCTTCTTCAGGTGCAGAGATCTGACTTTTGAGGCATAACCTAGTTATGTTACAATACATTGCAAATATCTTACCAAGTAAGTGTTCTTGTTCATATACTTTATTACAATTCTAGTATTTGCCACAAGACAGGATTCCTCTTTGCAAATTCCTGATGCATAGCTCTTGCAACAGAATAGTAAAAATGTCAACCTCCCAAGTCTCTTTCACATACAATTTTCAGTAATTTAATTCCCACTTGGTAATAATAGCACAAAGGTTTTCTTTCACTCTGTCCCAGCTTCACTACCTTGCACATACTTGGACTGAATCTCATTATCCACCTGGGTCTGTTTAGGTTCCCTCTTTTCTCTCATGACATTGGTATCATCTACACATATTTTTAGGTAAGAGTCCATTCCAGTAAGGAAGTTATTTAAATACACCAAAAACAGCAGTAGACCCAAGACTGATCCCTTGCAGCATGACAGTAGTGACCCCAGCCCACTCTGAAGATGCACCTGTTATATGTGTCCTTTCCTCTCTCACACAAAGTTAATCTTCTATCCAGTGAAGTACTTTGCCTCATCTTATGCTAGCCAGTAGCTCTAGCCTCTTTATCAATCTCTAATGGGATATAGTGTCAAAGGCTTTCAGGCAGTTCCCATCTAAGTCTTAAATCTAAGATGGAGCTCACCTTGTCATATTAGTGTAAGTTTAGTAGTGCATGAACTTTCCCTGAAATTGTACTGTCTCCCAGTCAGATAGTTTCTCTTTTGCAAGTAATCATTCATTTGCTTTCTAATTTTCCAGTGTCTGATGAACAATGTTGTTAGTGAGATTTCCTGATCACCTTTCTTAAACAGATCCCAAAATTCTAAATACATATCCATATCCTTCCATTTCTCTAAGCACTGCTCATGAAAAATTTTCAGACCAAACATCCTCTACCATCCCTAAAGCTAAATTATTCCTCCCCATTCTGATGCTTTGCGCATCAATCACCACTTTTCCAAGCAAGTTGTTCTTACCTGTAATCCCTGTGTGTATAGGCAGGAGGGATTCTCAGACATTGTCCAGAATCTTGTAGAATACAGTTGTCAACATGGACTTCATGGCTAAGATCAGATAAAGATCTGTTTGTTGCCATTTCTGCTGAGAAAAGACAAATTATGAATAATACGTATGACACAAATTTATGGTATGTGCTATATCTAACGTTGTAATTATCATAAACAGTCAAACCTGTCATCTCAGGGTATATGGCAACCATCTACACACAAAATACAAACTCATATATTTTTAACTAACTTACCTGGCTTGGCAGTGCGGCATACTAAGTGGGTGAAGGTAAAGTATAATGGCTTTTTAAGGTTGAAGTATCGCTCCAAGTAGTCTTGGCAGTGGTCTGTCACACCCAGAATCAAATCCAACACCTCATCAGCAAATATTTTAGCATGGACCATCTGTCACAGAATGAAACTGCTGTCAATAAAAATTTCCACTGTACCAAAATATGTACAAAAAAAAAATTCAAAGAAATGTACTTCTAACCTGGGGCAGAGCAGCAATGCAACAGGCTGTCAACCTCTAGTTAGGCTGCATTTGGAAAGAACACTAAATGGAATAATACTGAAAAAAAGAGGTATGATGCCTCATTAACATTAAATACCATTGAAAAATTTTTACTAACTGAAACTCTCCAAACCTGTGATTCCCAACCTGAGATCCCTGGATCCTCAGAGGGTACATGAAGCCTCATCAGGGGGTACATGAGATATATTTCCAGGAGTAAAAAGTCTTGTTTCAGCAGAATACTGCTTTGGCATGCTAGGTTTGCTCACAGCTGCATTATTTTGGCAAGATTCACAAATATAGGAAAAAATTTACAAGTCCAATCTAATAAAAAAGTAACAGTCAATATTGAGAAGGGGTACATAATGCCTTACACTGAGGGTAAGGGGGTATACCAACCTTAAAATGTTAGGAAACCCTGCTCTAAACAAACCACTACAGCAATGACTACATCATCTAAAAGTTAGCGTCAGCCCATCTCATGCCCCTCATCAAGCATGGTGACCTGTTAAAATGTATAAATCTTCACGTAATTACTCAGAATTGGATAAGCAGTATGTCTGAAGTTGCTTGCTCTTATCAAAATCGACAACTCAATAAAGTAAATTCTTTATGCTTGACAGTAAGCTAGAAATTCCAAATGCATCAACAAACATATATACAGCATCAAAATATGGTGTATGAATGACTTCCCTAAAAGTAGGCACTCCTCCCTGAATATGTTTAGAGATGATGCAAAAGTCATGAGGGAAGTGAAAAGCAACGAGGATCGGATCACCTTCCAAAGAGACCTAAACAGACTGCAAAGTTCACCTGATACATGGCTGTTAAAGTTTAACCCAAGAAAATGTAATGTATCGAGGATGGAACAAAATGATAGTCTAGATATAATTATCATTTGGCAAGAAATAAGGTTCAAAATTCAATTGATGAGAGGGAGGTGGGAGTCAGCAATGTTCATAACTTATCTCCAGAGTCCCTCATTAGAAGAACAGTAAAAGAGACAAACTGTCTTCTGGCAAAAATTAGAATATCTTTTAAGTATAGAGATAAGGGAACATTTACTATGCTGTTCATATCATTCTTAAAGCCAAAACTAGAATGTGCTTCTCAAGTTTGGTCACATCACCTAAGAAGCACAAAGAGGTACTAGAAAAGGTCCAGAGGAGGGCAATAAAGATGATGCCAGAATAAGGAAAGCTGAGTCACTGGGAAAGACTTAAACTTGTCAACCATGGAAGAAAGAAGAGTGAGGGGTGACCTGGTCAGTCTTTAAAATCAATTGATGATGCAGAAAGTGGCAATTCTTACAGAGGGGTAAGGATACCAAAGATCATACTGTGAAATTAAGGAAGAAACTTGATGTGAAGAAGTACTTTTATAGTGTAAGAAATCTGGATGAGTGGAAGAGAATGAATAAGGACATGGTTAATCCAGTCAGCATACATAAACTAAAGAAGTTGTATGACAGAAGAGAATATTCAAGAGATGGGGCCCCAAAAGTGTAAAATTCCTTTCCCATACAGCAAAAATACGTAATTACATACTGAAATGGATAAACATACATTGGAAGATTTGACAAACTGTTCAGTTCACCTTATCCCACTCTACCACAACCTACCTGAATCCCTCATCATCAGCATTCTCAGTATGAATTGATAAATGTCATTGATTTCCCAGTGAAATGGCAACAGTTGCTGAATCAAAGTCTAGTATAAATCACAATAAAGCTTGGTATATTAGTGGTAAGCTAAGATGTTTTAGGTATAGTCCACACATGAGAAATAAATTGGTTTGGAGCATAAGCTCCCCTTTTTAATATGTTTCAATCACTCATACTATGACATTCCACAAGAACAATCCTTCAGTTCTGCAAGGACCCTATGTATTTACAATGCATATCAGAACTAAATTGGAATAAGTATCACAGGTTTGGTCACATGACAGCTAGAGAATGGATGTGAGCAAATGAAGCCATTTCTTTGTTCCTAACACTACCTCACTGATGCAGGAAATGGCAAACATATACGAAAAAGAGAATTCATAAGGCTATTAATATATAAAACAACATGACCCTATACATCTGTATTGTAAATAAACAAATCTTGTTTACTGGGAGGCAAAGCAAATCATTTTAGGATCACCAAATGACCCTAAGCTAAGTGAACTTGTAATCTGGAACAAAGCTACTCTCTGAAAACATCTACAATTAAGTAACTTTAACATATTCTTCTTTGGAATCTGCTACAATGACATTCACAAAAATACTGGGAGCTCACAATTCATGATGTGATTATGTTCCTGAAAAACCTGTTGAAAGTCAGGGTATCATAAACTGAGCAGTTAAAATCCATTATATAAGGGGTTGGGGTTATGTTCCTGAGTAAAATCTTTCTACATCTAACTCTATAAGATGGAATATACATGAAACAACTAGAAAAATTCACCATGTTCTCTTATCATTCTTAGTAAAAACTTCTAGGAAAATTTGGTGATGAGAGCTTCAGGTGCTGGTGGCGTGAGATGGGACAGAGCAAGGATTACAGGAAGAGAGAGGGATGAAACTAGCCTTGTCTATGTCATCCCATGAATTATCTAATTTTGAAGCTGTTTCCTAATCACAGATAATGTAGGTTTTACTTATTTATTTATTCATCTATTCTTCTTATTCAAACACCAGCACAGGCTTCAGTTTAAAAAATTCCCTCAGCATTCCCTCCCAGTAGCAGCAGTATTAAGCAATCTCTAGCAGCCTTGAACCCTGGAGCATTCTTTTCTTCCTTGCTAACGAATGTCCTAGCTAGCATTTTTTTTTTTCTAAAATAAGTCAGTCCATCCTCGTCAAACACCTGTTCAAGTATGCAGCCTCCTTCAATAATTTTCTCTATGTATGTGGGAAATCAAATGTAAAAGTAGAGATAACCATGGCAATAGCAAGTGTTCAATCACTTGTACTTTTGTTCGCAAGCTGATCACCTCAGGGTGGGTTACAAGCTGAAATGTTTTTTGGCCAAGGGTAGGAAACAGTTCATAAAGTATTTCTGCCATGAAATCAATATAAAATGCATGATGATTAAAAAAAATATCAGAAAATATCAAAAAAATTTCATAAAGAAACAGAATATTTTATGTGCTAAAAATGGGACAAAGGATTTCTTTCAAATGCATCACAACTAAAAGCCCTTACATCTTGATAATTGAGCTTGCACCCAAGTTCTCAAGTGCAAAATACAAACATTCCTCCTCAAGCCATTGCAAATTGGGAGCTCCCGGTATTCCAGCACAATCAATTTTGCAATGTTCTGTTGGTTGAGTAGCTGAAATTAATCTAATAAAATCTGGGACTCTATGCATAGCCCAAGGGATCACTCTGAACAGTTAAGCCTCCTTTCCTGTCTAGATAGTCAAAACTTTCCCATTCTAAGATTGGAGGCTAATGCAAGTGTCCTCAAAACCCTCAGTAATAGTCCATATAGGTCTCTGCAGAATACTGTGAACACTTCCACTGTATAAATCAAAAATCTTCAAAATATCTTCAACCACCCTCACATAAAGGGAAATCCAAAACATATAAAAGACAAAAACAGTGGTTGGGCTTACCCTTCAAATCAGTTTAATGTTGCAGCCACACTGTGGCAAGTGATAGCAGTATTATCTCCAAGTTCTCTAATTCTTAAGAAATAATGAACAACAGTTAAAAAGATCAGAGAAGATTCTCTTAATCAGAATGGACTGAACAAGAGTATGTTCTCAGTGTGAAGGAAAAGTGACCATTAAGTTAGAACAATAGCATATAACAATATATTAGAACAGAATAAGATAAATAATAATTCTCTATACAATGATGTACTTAAAAGCATTAAAACTTACCAATCCAGCTCTTCCCAGTGTAACCCCGTGAAAATTCTCGGACTGTGTGTGAGGAGATACCCTGTGTTTATAGCCATCTCCCTCTACTGCTGCCACCTAATGCCAACAAAAACAATAGAGAGATTATCATTCTCTGTCAGCAATATGCTTAGTGTTTCTTGTATCCAAAAGCAGGGTAATAAATAAAAATATTGCCTAAACATTTAAGCTACTTTGTCTATTTTCGTAGAGAAACAGAACCATGAGTATTAACTGAAACTCTTAAGTATGCTATTATCTCTTCTGTCTGTCTATACATTATCACATACTGAATCACATTTACAAGAGCTGGATCATAAGCATGCCACCTCTTAATTCACTCACACACCCTCAACTTATCTCTAGTATGCTGGTGTACATAGCTTCCACACTAATATCAATTTCTCTATTAAGATATAAACTTCATTCATACCTTCACTTCTAGTATCATTTCTCACTTCCACTGTTACCATTTGCAAGTGCTATCTGTCAATACTGTACCTACTTCCTTAAGCAACAAATCCATTGTGCTTACATAAATACATTCCTCTAGCATCATTTGAAATATCTCGAGTCCTGAATATTTTCTTATTGCATATTTCTAACACTTTGGTATTCTACCTTTCCTTGTACCTTCAACTATACCACTGTACATTTTATCATTAACCTCTGTCACAAATTTTAGATGGCTATAATGCTGTAAAAGCATTATCCATGTGTCTTCCTAAGAATTTCTTCATTTTTTGCCATTCTAATTCCAACAATGGTATACTATGCAAGTAATCAAACTATACTGCTTTTATTCTCTACCTACCTGGACACAGAAAAACCAAGGTTTCAAATCCATACAGATGAGCTAAGAAACTCCCAAATGCAAGCTTCTTTTACACTCCACACCTTAATTCTTTCCATCTACTCAGTCTTGCATGACTCACCTCATTTTCATCTTTTCCATTCCCATTTTTAGTGGCCATCACTCCCAAAATATTAAACTCATTCACAATTTTTTTTTTTCTCCTTTCAGACTAATATTACACTGTGACTTCTCAACCCTTTTGATAACAAGATCTTCATCTTACTTCCATTTCCTGTGTTTTCTAACAGAAAAGATGCACTGGCATATAAGATGCACCCAAATTTTAGAAGTAAATAATCAACAAAAAATCCACTAACTTTAACAAGCATTTAATAATCTTTTTTACTATCATCAAATAAAAAACATCAATTTAGTAAGCATTAACCATGCCTATTTTCTACATCTGTAGCACAAAGATGTCCCTGCAAAATCACTGATACCCCTTATTGATCACTGAAACTCTTTCACATGGTAAGACCTGCTGGGAATGTCTCAATTCTTCATTGTAATGATAAGTGTGACTTACACAAACCCTATTTGTACATCATTTTCTAGAACACATCCCCATGTACATCAAGGAAAGATGTATATGCCATATATGATACACAGATATTAAATAACCTAATCTCCAACTTAAATCAAAATTTTTCCTAGCTAATGACAAAACTTACACATTACAACAGGGGGTAACCTTTGGCATATAAGATGCAGGGTGACTATTGGGGATATTTTTCAATAAGAAAATACATCTTATATGCCAAAAAATATGGTACTTTTGACATCCTACACCTATTTGCCCACTGCACTTCCAGCCTGTCTTGCTAATACTTGGTTTGAGAAGTCATCCTTCTAATCAAGGAGCTTATTTTGCTGTTGCACATTCATTTAACCCTTCAATATAGTAACAAAGATAGAAGATTGTACATCAAAATACAAGCATACTGCATTACAGCTCTGAAAAAAAAGCTAAAGAGGGTTATGCTTTCAAATGATGTGATTACCTTACCCAAACTTACTCTGGATACCAAAAACACAAAAGAGGGAAGAAGTGATAAAAATGAAATGCTCAATGACAATATGAGGTGTGAGGAGGGCTGACTGAATAGGGAATAAAAGGGTCAGCAAGAGGTATGGTGGTAAACGGAGTATACCTGAGAGAGCTGAACAGGGTCTCCTGAAACGGTTAGAACCTACGGAGGGGATGAAAAAGTAGAGAATGTCTAAGATGATAAATAAGTCATCTGTTCTGTTCCTAAATAGGATACATAATTCACATTCATTTTCATATCAAGCAGTAGTGTCAGTTGATCTTAAGGACTACTATACATTCTTGATTTACTAAACTTTCATATAGACAATTAATGCCTCTCACTTTTCCACAACAGCATCACTCAGCACACTCAACCATTAACATAGTACATACAATTAAATGTCATGGCCGGCAGGATTAGCAACATGTTGCCAACTCTATTCCTTGCACGCCTTTCACCCTCCTGCATGTTCAGGCCCCGATTGCTCAAAATCTTTTCCACCTCCAATTTGGTCTCCCACTTCTCCTCGTTCCCTCCACCTCTGACACATATATCCTCTGTGTCAATCTTCCCACATATTCCCTGCGTGTCGTAGAAGGCGACTAAAAGGGAAGGGAGCGGGGGCTGGAAATCCTCCCCTCTCATTTTTTTTTTTTTTTTTAATTTTCCAAAAGAAGGAACAGAGAAGGGGGCCAGGTGAGGATATTCCCTCAAAGGCCCAGTCCTCTGTTCTTAACGCTACCTTGCTAATGCGGGAAATGGCAAATAGTATAAAAGAAAATATATATATATATATTTTTTTTTTTCCAAGCTATTCGCCATTTCTCACGTTAGCAAGGTAGCATTAAGAACAGAGGACTGGGCCTTTGAGTGAACATCCTCACCTGGCCCCCTTCTCTGTTCCCTCTTTTGGAAAATTAAAAAAAATCGAGAGGGGAGGATTTCCAGCCATCCACTCCCTCCCATGCACATATTCATACTTATTCACTGACATTCATTCCTAATGCCATCCTGCCCCACAGGAAACAGCATAAATGCATGAGAGAAAAGAAATAATGATAACATATACATACTTTTCTTCTCCCCCCACATCTGATCGCTGTCCCTTGCATCAGCAAGGTAGCAACAGGTAACAAACGAAAAAGGTCACATCCATACTCAAGGTGTCATTTTATAAATCTACGTACAACACAGTTATCATTCATGCATTTATGTTCATTCTTAAACCACTGAGACTTCATGATATGGACAACACTCAGGGAATGCCCTGAAATAGTTTCCAGAAAATAATGTTTCAAATGAATTGAATTTCTTATCTACTTAGCCTTTCCCACTCTAGGCAATAATGATCATGAAGTCATCTGTCATTCATATCCATGTTTCCTTCTGTTTGCACACCAAACTTGCATCACTGTTTTTCTGGGCTAAGCTTGTAGAGGTTTGGTTAGATTATGTCAAGTTTGTACCTTAAAATACTGTACCCACATCTTAACCTAACCCAGAACAAATTTGAGAGGGGGAAAATGAATCCTCAGATGATTTCCTAATTTGTCCCATATCTCTAACACCAAATTCATGAATTTTTCTGTGATTCTTTTCTTACTTCTTCACTTTATATCCATATCTTCCTGCCAACATTCTTAAAGCATCTTGGTTATGTTATTTTGAAACTTTCATTAATTCATTTCTTGATCTACTTGGTGTACACTTTCCTTACACTTTCATGAAAGACATAGTTGTCTATTTCAATTACAACTTGCTTTACAATTATTAGCACAGCAAAACCTAAATGACTTTGCCTTATGTATATTGGCTCTTGAGTTATGAGAATACTTTCAGTTACAATGCAATATGCTTTTTTTGTGGCCTTTGTCCCTAAAAAATCAAACTTTAATCATCATATTTCACCTTGAATTACATTTTTCTCTCCTCAGATCAAAGAAGCATACAGGTAAATTAATAATAACGAAGAGAAGGCTTATGAAAAAAATTTTCATTTTCATCATTTTCTATTAATGGTATTATTTTCTTGTCTGATGATGAAGCTACGATGTTCTACTTTTTGATAAAAAAATATTCTTAGTTTTCTTACCTTAGTCAGTTCAGATAACACCAGACACTCCAAGGGTGATGCAAAGCCATCTGCTACCATCCTCTCCTGACCCCCTAGCTCACGTTCCGTTTGGAGAAGACGAATCCCCATCTGTGATATATTCTTGTATTGATCCACAGCTCGTTTGCGTATGGCTCGAGCTTTCTCTGATATCTGCTGCATCAAAGACTGAGGTTTTTTGTTTTTTGGTGTGTCTGGTGAAAGCTGAAAGAATGCGAGTAAGAAAGATGGGGTCCTAGTCACTGTCAGTAAAACCGGACATAAAGAAGCATTCTCAGGTAGAAGCTTTCATGCAGTTCTTGTTAAAGTTCACTAGTCAAGTCGTGGACATGTTACAAGGCTCTTTAAAGCATCAGTTATAATGATTACTAGTTTCCTAGTAATTCTGTCATCCTCCTTCAATTTCAGGAACTGGCTTCTTGGATACATGTAAATATAATAATCTGCCTCTAAACAACCCTTATGAATAACAGTATTTAATTAGAGTTGTTACAAATAATCAATGATATAATCTAAATTGATTTTGTAAAAAAAAAATCAAAATCCTCAAGCAAGAATTTTATCCTATATGAAAATGATTAAAGGACTTTGCATGTCACTGTTGGATATTGCCAACAGAGTAAGTAGTATAAGATATCATCAGCAAAGAATGATATCACAAAAGTGGCAATACCAAATAAGTTACTGTTGCTAATATAGAATGCATTTCTCTTTACTGCATAGGCAATGCCATTAGCTCCCAACACAGAGTTGAGACAAAATGCAGATGCTTTTCCTATGAGACATGTAAAAAGCTTTACTAATGTATACTAATATTATTTGCAATGAAAAGTATTTATAAATAATATTAGAAATAATCAAAAAGCTATTTAGATATCCATTTCTGCCACATACTGGATTGAGGGAGATGGTATACAGGTACAGAGAAAGATATGCATTTCTGAAGCAATTTCAGTGACAAGGTTCAAAAATGTTTTAGCAGTAAATATTTTTCTTTCATTCATAACCTCATTTCATAACACATGCATATCAACAACAGCACCGCATTGCAATCTTTTTATTTTTGTGAATACTGTTTACCACCCTGCCATTTTGTAACACCATGTTTATTACTGTCTGTAATTTCTCTGAATATTTTCAATCTTTGGGTGAAATTAATCAAAAACTTAATTGTCTTTATTCATTATCATCATAAATATTCTTTATTACTACCCAACTGTCTCATTAAAAATCATGTCACTATAATGGAAATAGCATATATAGGCATACATATATTCTATTTATTTTAAATCATGCTGCAATATTAGAAGATAACAAACATGAATTTTTTGCTTCTCTATCTTACTCTACAAATCAAGCTGCCTTTTCCTATATTCAAAGTAAGTTGATACATACATCTTCCTCAAGCATTATGGCACCCTGCCTTCACATAAGGAACAGTCAAGATCAAAAACAAAATGCTCAAAACATTTTCTCAAGAATTCTGCAATACGGTTTCCCCTTAAAATAAGTTAGAATGTAACCATTTACTTGCAACAAATAATTAAATACTGCTAAAAGAATGATAGGGTAAATGATATGATATGATATGGGTAAAACACAGCAAAGAAGGAAGGAAATAAAGGTACAGTAAATAAAGAGAAATACAAAGTATGAGAATGTATGCCTCATCACCAAAGTGACCCAGGAAAAAGTACCAATGGTAAAGGCAAGTTGTGAATATGAGACTTTTCTATGCTAAGCCAAAACAAACTGTGAAGATATGTGCCCATGGCAAGTAATAAATAAGTGACCAACATGAAATGGAAGCTAAACTACCAAACATCCAAGACTGACTAAACATGTCAATTTACTTTGTGAGATTAGCAGTCACTTTATTCCAACCAAATCTACTCTCAGATATCTAAAACACTTCACCTCCTCCAGTTTTTCTCCATTCAAACGCCTCCCAACTGACTTGTCCCTCAACCCTACAGACAGTATGAATTATGTATATGTGTATATATTTATATGTCTGTGTGTGTATATAAATGTGTACACTGAGATGTATAGGTATGTATATTTGCGTGTGTGGACGTGTATGTATATACATGTGTATGTGGGTGGGTTGAGCCATTCTTTCATCTGTTTCCTTGCGCTATCTCGCAAACACGGGAGACAGCGACAAAGCAAAATAATAGTAATAATAATAATATATATATATATATATATATATATATATATATATATATATATATATATATATATATATATATATATTTTTTTTTTTTTTTTTCAAATTATTCGCCATTTCCCGCGTTAGCGAGGTAGCGTTAAGAACAGAGGACTGGGCCTTTTTTGGAATATCCTCACCTGGCCCCCTCTGTTCCTTCTTTTGGAAAATTGAAAAAAAAAAAAAAAAAACGAGAGAGGAGGATTTCCAGCCCCCCGCTCCCTCCCCTTTTAGTCACCTTCTACGACACGCAGGGAATACGTGGGAAGTATTCTTAATCCCCTATCCCCAGGGATAGGGGATTATATATATATATATATATATATATATATATATATATATATATATATATATATATTTTTTTTTTTTTTTTTTTTTTTTTTATACCTCGTCGCTGTCTCCCGCGTTTGCGAGGTAGCGCAAGGAAACAGACGAAAGAAATGGCCCAACCCCCCCCATACACATGTACATACACACGTCCACACACGCAAATATACATACCTACACAGCTTTCCATGGTTTACCCCGGACGCTTCACATGCCTTGATTCAATCCACTGACAGCACGTCAACCCCTGTATACCACATCGCCCCAATTCACTCTATTCCTTGCCCTCCTTTCACCCTCCTGCATGTTCAGGCCCCGATCACACAAAATCCTTTTCACTCCATCTTTCCACCTCCAATTTGGTCTCCCTCTTCTCCTCGTTCCCTCCACCTCCGACACATATATCCTCTTGGTCAATCTTTCCTCACTCATTCTCTCCATGTGCCCAAACCATTTCAAAACACCCTCTTCTGCTCTCTCAACCACGCTCTTTTTATTTCCACACATCTCTCTTACCCTTACGTTACTTACTCGATCAAACCACCTCACACCACACATTGTCCTCAAACATCTCATTTCCAGCACATCCATCCTCCTGCGCACAACTCTATCCATAGCCCACGCCTCGCAACCATACAACATTGTTGGAACCACTATTCCTTCAAACATACCCATTTTTGCTTTCCGGGATAATGTTCTCGACTTCCACACATTTTTCAAGGCTCCCAAAATTTTCGCCCCCTCCCCCACCCTATGATCCACTTCCGCCTCCATGGTTCCATCCGCTGACAGATCCACTCCCAGATATCTAAAACACTTCACTTCCTCCAGTTTTTCTCCATTCAAACTCACCTCCCAATTGACTTGACCCTCAACCCTATATATATATTATTTATTTATTCATTTTGCTTCATATGGGTAAATGCATACCAGTAAATAATGAAGATAGATGTACTAAAATTGTAGGTCACCTACAGCAATGAAAGAGTAACTTAGATCTATCATGCCTGAGCATGACAAGGTTGTGAGGTAGTGGGACTTTTTATCTAAACTGAGTGATAGGTGTGAGATCAAGTTTGTTGGATAGTATTAATTAATATGTAAGCAAAGGTGCACAAATGCGTTTTAGAAATAAGTAATCATGAGAAAACTCACAGTTTAAGACTATTAATTGAAAAATTCAAGTGTAAAACATTTAAAATGACTATAACAGTTGTTGTATATGTGCCATGATTCAACTGAGAAGACAAAGAATTAGAGTGGGTAATGGTTCAGAGCTACACCTCGGTATCCTAAGTCTCTAATGTAAGGTACCGAAAAGAACATAGATAATAGCTTAAGGGAGGAATATTTCCATTTACTGGCTCTCCAACTGCCAATACCAGTTCACATCTCACAAAACTGTGCATTAAGCACACAGGCTTAGCCAAAGTATACAAATCCAAATGAAGAGCAAGATTACTAAAAACTTATCAAACATATTTTACTATGAAACTTTTCATCATAAAATTCAAAGAGAAAAAAAATTTTCAAAGTTATATGGCAGCATAATTTCAATCTATTAAATATTTTTTCTGAATGTGTGAGGAAGATGTTAATAATGTGCAGGCAAACTTTTTCTCTTTATTTCTTACTGTGTTGGTTATTATTGGGCATGCAGCAAAAGCTTTTTCCTCAATAAAAAATATGGGTTGAAATGAAATGCATGACTTACAAATTTACTTTTATTACACAATTACATATATATAAAATGTGTTGGAATATACAAAGTGAGATTACAGTTTATAAAATCAAACAAATCATGTTTAAAACATATTAAATATACGAAAGTTGAGCTCTCAAAAGTCATATGGACAGACAATTAAAAAGAGTAACCAAATCATGCATTTCAATTCATAAAACTACATTATTATTGAAAGTAACTGACCTGAGATCATTGGGTTAGCACTGCACCAGGCAGTGACTCAGCTTGGCACCATTCATTACAAATAGTTCCTGGTTCACACCATGCTTTCAGTTACACAGTTTAGCATCATTATAAAATGTCTATTAAGTATCAAGAGAGCAAGATCGCCAGAAAAGTATTGCATCACCAGAAAAAGTAATGCATCATAAGCAATAAGATCAGTCAGCATGTACAATTTACACAACTGGATTGATGGCAAGACAACACAAGATTTTGTGTAAGAAAACTAGTGTTCAGTATGAAACATGAGCATCTCAATATTAACATTAATGAGACAAAAATGATGAAAAATTGAAATTCTGTTGCCTCAGGACACTCAATCACAGCTAGTTAGGGCCCAATATACTGCTTCTGACAGCTTATCAGATGTATTACACTGCAGTAGGTCATCCTCTACATCATTTTAAAGCATCAGACATTATTCAATCAAACCAAATTTCCTGTGGTTCCATGACAACACATCAGTAATAAATTTTATAGGTGCTACAAATTTAGAATTCCTCTTTCAAGTTATTCTGTGATATCAAAGTAATATTACTGGAGTCCATCTTGTCCCCAAGTAAACTGCTACTGGAAACCAAAGAATCACTATCCAATTCAGTCTCAGTCTTCTGAAAGGCAAATTTAATGTTTATTGTATGCATAAATGCAATTCCTACCAGCAGATATGGTGCATCAAGATGAGGGTCTCTCCAACTTCTGGGCCAAAATAATAATTTCAGTAATATGTAACCTTCATAAAAGATGAGGTAAGATCACAAGACAAAACCCAGCAGCTCCAGGTACAATCTACATATAATTATTGTACTAATACATAATTAAATGGCTGCAAAAGGTGGCTGTTCATAACTGTAATATAAAAAAATCATCCAACCACAGCATCTATTTGTCCACCTGTTCTAAGAAATCCTGTGGAAAAATCATCCTATCTCTATATCCATGTACATATGCATTTCAGATATATTTTGAAATTCCTAAATACAAAATGAAGTATCATCTGTTTACTGCTAGCCAGTGAGTTGAGGTACAAGTGTGTGATTCAAATAACTGAGTCTGTAACCATACATCTGTATATATTTTCACCCTGTAAATATCCTTTTGCCTCCAGAATAGACTCTTGAGAAAGAAGCAAAATGGGCTTTTGCCTTTAGTTGGTTGAGTTTCACAATCAAAACTAATCCATGCAAGTAAAAAGAGTCCTAGGAAGCTAAGTGGTTCCTTATGAAGGTCAGTCTTCATCAAAGATGTAAAATGTCACATAGTTTGTTTTTATCAGTTTATGGATGGGGTAGTGCAGGAGGTAAATGCAAGGGTCTTAGAGCATTGGGCAGGTTTATGTTACCTGGAGGTGGGTGAGCATGGTAGTGAAACAGCTCCCATCTTAAGGCAACATAGCTCAGGTGGCAGACTCCAGAGGGACGCTCTAATAGCTAGTGACAGTATAGTAACCAATGGCTAGTGGCAGTATCATAACTAATGAAGTTAAGAGTTGCTGCTTGTGTGAAAAGAAATAAAGATCAAAACTGGGGAAAGCTGTCAAGTTTCAGAACCTATGGGGATATCTAGTTTTTCTAGAGTATCCAAGTCTCACCCCACCTTCTCATGGTGACCTAATTAATACACTCCTTATGGGGTGGTACTAAAGGGGGGGGGGTGATATTGCCCAACTCCATCAGGACAATCCTTTTAAATTTAAACAAACACTTGAGGTGTGCTGTAACTTTTCCTTTTTTGAACAATTTTGGAGCCTCACAACCTCTAGAAAAACTGCGCTGGAGTTGCCCTCTGCCAATGACCTGTCAAGGGTGAAGCACAAGAGGTGTGGAAGCGGCACTGGAGTCTACCAGTTATGCTGAGGATTAAAAGGGACAAGTGACTAGGGGTGATGGCGCTGAATGTAAATGGGATGACTGGTGAGAGTTAATGGAGGGGAGGCTTGTGAAGAAGTTTAAAAGTAGTAACACAAATGTGCTGGGAATTGGGGAAACCCATTTCCTTTGGCAGGGTGTGCAGAGTGAAAATGGAAATGATAAATGAAAGCTATGAGAAGGCGTGGAAGGAGGAGTGGTATGGATGGAAATGAAAGAAAATTATCGAGGAAGAGGGAAAGAAGGATGTAAAATTCTGCTATTACAAAGAGTGTGGGAGGGTGTTACAGAGAATGAATGGAACGGCTCAAGAATAGTGTGGATGAAAGGAAAGCTTGAGATTGTGAAGTACGCATGGTTATGTGTATACATGCCTGTGAAGATGAAGACTGTATGAGGTAAGGATGAAATGAAGCTTTTCTAGAATATTTGAATGACTGTATAAACAGTCTTGAGAATTAGAGAAACATGGTCACATTGGGTGATATGAATGAGAAAGTGGGATGTGATGAAACTGGTGAGATAGTTAGTAAATGGGAAATGCCTGGAGTAAATGAGAATGGAAGTTATCCTGTGGATATTTGAGCTGACATAGGTTTATTCCTCGCGAACAACTTTTTTCAGCACAAGATGATCCACAGATATACGTGAATGAGAAACGATGGAAGAGAAGAGAAAAAGGCTTTGATTGACCAAGTGGCAGTGGATGAAAGATTTAGAAAGGCCATGCAGTTCTTGTGGGGATGAGAATCAGGGAGAAGCGGAGGTAAGGTGTGAGGAAGAACGGAGAGGTAAAAGTGCTCGCAAACAAGAAGATGAATCAGAAAAAATGCAAGGAGGAGTTTGAAAGGAAGGTAACTGAAAGCTTAGATGGAAGTGCAGTGAATGTAGGAATGCAGTCATGTGTGAATGAGGTATCTAAAATGTTTAGAGAAATACTATTATAGGAGTTCACTAGTTGTGTATCACCAAGGCCACCACCTTGCCCTGAGAGAGTTCCTGAAGAGAACAGGCATCAGAGATACAGACGGAAAGATAGGCTGTAGAATTAGTAGTTGGATACAAGGTCATGAGAAATAAGAACAAAAAGGGCAATGGATGGTGGACAGAGGAGATTAGAAATGCTGTGCAAGAGAAGAAAAAAGAACATGGTTGATTGCTCGATAAGAATGTAATAGTGGACGTTCAACAAAAAAGGAGGGAAGAATATAAAATATTGCACCGAAAGGATTACTGTACTATTAAACTTACCAATCTTTGCCCTTATGAGGCCTCTTTCCACACATTCCTCAACATGCTCAAGACTTTGCCCCAATAAGCACCCAATGATTTGCTACGTCTCCCATGGTTTCCTTCACTGCCATATCCACTCCCAGTTATCTAAAACAATGCACTTCCTTAAAGTTCTCTCTATTCAAAATACATTCCAAATAACCTATTTCTCTTCACTGCTAAAGCAAAGAACATTGCTTTTATTCACATTTATTCTCAATTGATTCCTTTCAAAAACTCTCCCAAAATCAGGCAGTTTCAAACTCAAATCTGCCAGCTTGTTGTCAGCAAACAACAACTGAGTCACCTCCAAGATCCTCACCCCAAACAGACTGCATAACTGCTACTCTCACTACATGCATGCACCTCCTTCACCAACCTATCCATAAACAAATTAAACAGCTATGGTGACATCACACACCCTTCACACGAATCCACCATCACCTGAAATCACTCGCCCTCCTCCCTTCCTACTTGCACTTATGCCTTACTTTGATGACATTTCTTCACTGCTTCAAACAGTTCACCTCCAAAACCATATGAGTGAAACACTTTTCACAGAAGATTTCCATCAACCTTATCAAAAGCTTTCTCCAGATCTATAAACATCACATACAGGTCCTTCTGTTTCTCTACATATTTCTCACACATATTCTTCAAAGCATACACTTGCTCCATCAATCCTCTACTGTTTCTGAACCATGCTGTTTCTCCCCAATCTAAAGCTCTGTGCATGGCATCACCCTCTCAATCAACAATGTCTCGTATAACACAGCAGCTACACTCAACGAGCTTAAACCTCTGTAATTTGAGCATTCACTTTTGTCCCCATTGCCATGTTATGGTGGCAGTATACATGCAATCCACCAATCATCATGCACCTCACTATGAGCTATACATACACAAACAAATCAACAACATAAAAACCTCCCTTCATGAGAAATTCAACTACAATCCCAATCACTGCAGCTGCTTTTCCACAATTCATCTTGCATAGCACTTTCACCACCTCTTCTCTTTTCACCAAATCATATTTTGTGACTTTCACTTCATATAATTCCATGCTGAAAATATTCCACATTTACTATCGTATCATCAAACAGATTTCACAACCCTTCAAAATATTCACTACATCTCGTCTTAACCTCATTTCTGCCTGGTACCACTTCTCCATATTCCCCCTTCACCAATGATTCCATTAGTTCTGCTTTTCTTGCTCTAATATCAACATTCCACATTTTCTTATTATCCCTGAAGTTTGCTGATATTCAATCATGTCAACTCTCATTTGCCCTCTTTTTCAGCCCCTAAACCTTCTCGACTTCTTGCTTCTTTCTCTTATACATCACCCAATAATCTGCAATTCTCTCCAGCATAAAATATCCATACACCTCCCTTTTCTCTTTCACAAGTAACTTAAGTTCCTCATTCCATCAATCACTAACCTTTCTCACCTGTACACATGCCACACTCTCCTCTCACACATGCAATCAGTGCTTCCCTAATCAACCCCATTCCTTACCCATTTCCCTAGCTTCGTTTAATCTCATCTTTTGCCATTCAAAACTCAGTCTCTCCCAGTACCTCTTCTCACAAGCCTCTCTTCCAAGCTCACTCACTTTCACAACCTTCTTCCCATCAATTTCATTTCCTCTTTTCCTAAAGCCTCTACAAATCTTTATCCTTGCCTCCACCAAGGGATCCTTTTTCTTGTCCAAATCTAGTGCATGGTAGTGTTCTGATGGCATTTAGTCTGTGTTCTGCTTTTGTGCTCAAAATTTTGGTGTGGGAAGTGAATGTGATGTGTGGTATCACATGTGTTGCTATGACTGATTGGCGCTTTGTTTAGTGTGAATGACTGACCATTCAAAGTGACAGTCTATCATAGTTTAAAAGATACAGACATTCTATTCCAAGTGATCCAGTGTTTCAGCTGTATAATGTAGTGCTGCATGTATGTTGTTGCTATCATGGTGTTCGGTTGATACAATGCAATCAAAGGACTTTCATGCTGACGTCTACCCCCATATGGTTCACAGCTTTGTTAAAATTCACTTTTCAGAGAGTGGAAGACCAAGCAGAGTTTTGGGTGGAATGAATGATTGTATGAAGAGGGTGCTGTGGGATTATTTTTCTTAACTAAATCTGGTTCCATTTGGTTCTGAGAACATTAAGTTTGTGAGTTCCTTTTGTGTTTATATTTTTGGTGTGGAAAGTGACTGTTATGAATACATGAAATGTGATCCCGAAAATGCTTGGTGTATTGTTCAGACAGTGACTGTTTTGAGTGCTCTATTTTGTGTGGTTTGCAGCCTTGTTATATTTGCTTTTAAAAGGGCAGAAGACCAAGCAGTTCAGGATGGAGCATATGAAATGTTTGTAAATGTTAATGGATTCTTTTTCTTGTCATAATCTGGTGCAAGTTCTGACGAAATTTAGCTTGTGTGTTACTTTTGTGCTACTGTTTTTACTGTGGGGAATGAATGTCGGGCATATCAAACATGATGCCAAGAATGGTTGTTGGAGTGATTGACCAGTGAAGGTAAATGGAGGGTGTGACTTGGATTTACATCTGTCTGGGCTTAAAAAGAGTAAATGAGACTTGTAGAGATGCAGACATTCTGTTCTGGGCAAGCCATTGTTCCAACTGTGTAATGTAATGCTGTCTGTTGTTGCTACTATGGTGTCAGGGTGTTGCAATGTAACTTTGAGGTCATCTCCACTTGAGAGAACTTTTATTTTGTGGTTTACATCTTGTGAGGGTGGCAGCTTTGTTACATTTTCTTCTGACATAGTAGAAGATCAGGTAGAGGCATAGTACAGAGAGGAGCAGATGAACTGTCAGTAGAGAATGCTAAAGTAGTATTATGAGGGCATTTAGTTTGTTGTTTTTTGTGATGTTTTTGGTGTTGGAAATGAATGCCATGTGTGTAATGTAAGTTCTGAATGCTATATCTTGTGTGTCTTGCAGTTTTGTTACATATGCCTTTGATAGGGTGGAAGATCAAGCCAGTGAAGTATAGTTTTACTAAGATGAACTGCTTGTAAAGGATGAGGGGATTCTTTTTCTTGTCCAAATCTGGTTTCATTTCATGTTCTGAGGCATTTTGTTTGTGTTGCATTCATAATGTTTTTGGTGTGGAGAGCAAGTGTTATGTGTGCACTGTATGGGTTGCTGATATGTGATGCCAAGAATGGTTGGTATTTTGTTCACTGTGCATGATTGACCAAGCAAAGGACTAATGGGGGCATATTGGATTCATGTCTAACTGAGGTTAAAACTTCATCAGTGATGTAAGCATTCTGTTTTGGGTTGGCTATTGTTCTAAGTTGTGTAATACAGAGCTGTGGTGTCAGGGTGTTGTGATGTGACTGTGAGGTCATTTGCACATGAGAAGAATTTCATGTTGTGGTTAATTTCCTACCCCAAGATTCCCTTGGACCACATCAACTGGGTAGGACCATAGGTAATAAAGTAAAGGGACACTGTATTCATGTCTGTGTGGTAACAGTGAGGGCAATTAAGGCCTAAATATTCAAGAGGCAAAATGTCAACATGATATACATTTGAGCTCTGTGGCATACATGAGGCAATATGCTTGTATTTATGTCTACGTGGGAACAGTGAGGGCAATTAGGGCCTGAATATTCTAGATGGCAAGATGCTGACATGATATACAATTAATTTGAGCTCTGTGGCATACATGAGGCAATATGCTCAAAATAAGCTGAATAAGGGCATATGAAACGGTCAGCTGAAACCACAGAATGGTCAGTGAAGCTTGACTGAGGTTCAGGTGGCTCTGTTTTTTTGTATATTGTATGCAACAGCTAAAGAATGAAGAGTAGATTAAAGCAAGTGAGGCCACTGTTTTTCTACTTCTGACACTACTTTGTTGTGTCAGGAAATGGCAACAAGTATGACCAAAAATGGCTACAATATCAGTGAATTTCACTTAATTTTTGACCAAATGCTTGTTGAATACACTTTAAATACTAGTTTGAGCATACAGGTTTGTAGGCAGGAACGTATATGGGATGAATAGACTGGTAGGTGGGTAAGTTGTTGAAGGTAGTATGTGCATGCATAAGTGCAGAAAGGAAACATGATAAATATCATAATGGAGATCCCAATAGTGAATCATATGATGTATATAAACATAAAATTCACCTTTCAGCATATGCAGAACTCAACATGACATATTCATGAAAATCACATTGGAACTAAGAAGTCAAGTAAAAAGGCTGTGTCTCATAGTAAAATCAAATAAACTATAAAAGAAACTAAAGGCAACCCAAACTGCAAGAAAGAAGGCTGATAATCATTAAAGTAACTCAGTGCTTATATTATTTATAACTATTAAATTCTGAAGTAAAAAAACTTATTAAAACTTTTCTCATATTCCACCATCTTTTAAATTTCAAGACATAAATATGCTAACATGGAAACATACAAGTATAAAAACTTTTCTTCCCTATGGAATAAACACACAAACCACATGATTTATATTAATAAAATCTATTAAACAGAAATACTTGATTCAAAATTACTCTCATTCTGTCAGATAAAGAATCAAAATTTTACCTTTTAAAAGATAAGTACTTTTTTATTAACCAGTATTTACTTTTTAAGATTTTACCATGCACATTAATACCTTATAAATTATTGAAATAACTCCTAGAAATTTACTTCATATAGCTGATTATATAATATGCCCTTAATATGCTAACCACAAAAAAGCAAATGAGTACTTACTTCCATATCTTCGTCATCTTCATCCAGGAATTCATCGGTCAAGAAAATGAAATTGGTTTCAATGAACTCCAATAACTTTTCTTCAAAACTTTCCCTTTCCATGAAGGCTACTACATCCTGCTCAAAGAAAAAATCAGACATGAGTCTATGAACAGAATGTTTCTGAGACAAAATTCTCACTTGCCTTTCACCATGTACCTTCCCTGCAAGTTAACAGACTAACCTAGGCAAGGTAGGACAGCACATGGCATATCACATCATGATCACATTGACAGCTGAGAAAAAATATATGAGAATATGAGGGGCAGTGTAAAAAATCTACACATGCTGTATGCAAGCACTAAGTTGTATTCTTTGCTCTCCTAGATATGAAGTAAGTCAGTACCCACACTGCAAGTCTCAAACCACATAAGTGAGAGCAGGTGAGGAGTCCAGCTTAAAATATGCTTTTAAAAGACTCAAGACTGATTTTTTTTCCAAACTCTTTCATATGCCCTTTACCATATAATCTTACCATAGTAATTCACATGGGAGGAGAATCTATTAAGTAGGTAAACTGTAGTGATCTCTAACTTCTAAACATACTCATGAAATATTTCTATGATTATCAATCTAAGCTTAGAAATAACATTGTGTCCCAAATGTATTTTATTTATTTATTTTGCTTTGTCACTGTCTCCCGCGTTAGCGACGTAGTGCAAGAAAACAGACGAAAGAATGACCCAACCCACCCACATACACATGCATATACATACACGTCCATACACACAAATATACATACCTATACATCTCAACGTATACATATATACACACACACAGACATATACATATATACACATGAACTGGAAATCCTCCCCTCTCAATTCTTTTAATTTTCCAAAGGAAGGAACAGAGAATTGGGCCGGTGAGGGTATTCCCTCAAAGGCCCAGTCCTCTGTTCTTAACGCTACCTCGCTAATGCGGGAAATGGCGAATAGTTTGAAAGAAAGAAAAAAGAATATATATTATCCCTGGGGATAGGGGATTAAGAATACTTCCCACGTATTCCCTGCGTGTCGTAGAAGGCGACTAAAAGGGGAGGGAGCGGGGGGCTGGAAATCCTCCCCTCTCGTTTTTTTGTTAATTTTCCAAAAGAAGGGACAGAGGGGGCCAGGTGAGGATATTCCAAAAAAGGCCCAGTCCTCTGTTCTTAATGCTACCTCGCTAACGCGGGAAATGGCAAATAGTTTAAAAAAAAAGAAGAATACACACACATATATATATATATATATATATATATATATATATATATATATATATATATATATATATAAAAATATATACACAGATATATACATATATACACATGTACATAATTCATACTTGCTGCCTTTATTCATTCCCGTCGCCACCCCGCCACACATGAAATGACAATCCCCTCACCCGCGAGGTAGTGCTAGGAAAAGACAACAAAGGCCATAATCATTCACATTCAGTCTCTAGCTGTCATGTATAATGCACCGAAACCACAGCTGTTACTGATCATTTTATTCATCAGTCCACAGAGACAACTAGACCGTGCAATATGTATACAGTTTTGCTGCATTGGTAGGATCTTTACCTGGATTAAGACAGGCAAGAGCACACAATGCATCTATGTATTAAGATAAACATATCTAACAAGGTTTCTATGGATGCTTCAGGACAATGTTTTTTCTTCGAGAAAAGACATCCTCACACAAAATTGTTCATTATAGTCTTCCTTAATGAAGGGGACAAACAAGAGAAAGGCCTCTCTTTGCCTAATTTCTTGAAACTCCCTAGTATATCCACTGACACTAAATAGTGACATGAAATTTTCTGTAAGAATATTAGCTACTGCAGAAAGGCTAATTACTTTAACAACTTCATTACGAAACTTTTTTTGCATCAGGTAAATGAACATTTATTCCTGTTAATGTGGCAACTGGATTTGCCACAAGGTTTCAGAAACATTTTTCCCTTTAATACAGCAAGCAGAAATACCCCTTACATTCTTAAAATCCCTGCCAGACCTCTGTGCATGCTGCCATCTGTGAGCAACACAGCACTCAGTGTTTGTATTCAGATGCTAGCTGACCAACCACACAGTGAGTTAATTTCTCAATTTCTGTTTTGAGGTTGATCTTATTGTTTTACTATATGTAATATCTTACAGATACATTTAATAATGAAGTATCTAACTTCTGATATTTTGATATAAGCTGCTAAAATGACTATATATGTCAGTGTTCAATGTTCATAGTTTTTGCACTCATTCAAACCCCATGTGTACAATGTATGAGCTTGGAATTTTACTTGCAAGCAAGTTACAGACAATGAAAATTTTGAAGATAATGGTGCCATAAAACATTACAAATATATCTGATCTGAATAAACAACTTTACGAAAAGATAATATGAACTCTCAAAAGACAAACCCGGACAGAGGAAGAATAAGTCTAAATTAAAAAGAGTGAAGTTGTACCTTCCGAGGAACAAAGAAATCCTCAGATATCTCCTCCGCAAGATAGAACTGCTTATTCCGTATCTGCACTGCATCATCTGGATTCACATGAAGAGCTGATGCTACAGCTTCACAAGCCTTTTTGGTGTCCCCTTCTGCAAACATAAAATTAGTACAATTTCATGTATATGAACTGCTCGAGTATAGCTTTCCAGCTTTTTATGCTACCTTAGTTATTTCACTGTCACTGAGTTTTCAACAATGATTAGAGGTTAAGTTAATGCAATGTATGTTGTCAGAACTGAAAGCTGAACAATAGAATTATCAAACAAAATGGTGTTAAAGAGGCATTTCTGAGGGAGACCTATAGGAGTTAGTTTTAGAAATAATGACTTTGACTAGATTATGTCTACTCTGCCTAAAGTTACTGTGCATGAGTTAATGAGAAAAGACACCATCATATGGTAAGAAACAGAATGTACATATGACAAAAACTCATATTCAAAGGAATTTGTGGAAACAATTATATAATCTTGAACAAAGCAGTAAACAGGATTATTAGTCATGTGTGGTAGAAGATGGAACAGAGCCCTCAGAAACACAAGGGTCAACAGGATTGAAATGAAAGGCCCATCCATCATGAATCACAACACAGAAGCTATAAGAAAGAAAACTAGAATCTGGGAAGAGAAGGAGGCTTTACAATACACTAAAATATCTAGAAAAGACTTGGGTCAAATACTAAAGGGTCTCAACCCGTTCAAGCTCATGGTTCTCATGAAATATCACCATATGTATTAAGGATGTGTACTGATACACTAAACAGACCAGACCTCTGATCAAGACATTGCTGAAGAAAGGCATAATGCCAAGTGAATAAAAAAGAGTGAATACAATATTGCATCCTTTACCATTTATGTAAATAATCAGATCAATAATTTACCAATACTGTACTGTATGTTTCTTGATATTTCATCCGTGGCGTCATTTGAAATTTATAGGCTGAGAAATCTACCTCAGGATCATCACCCTCCTTTATCTCATCTAATCCTGTTGTAATGTATGTTCCACTACATAGTTTCTTCAATTATGTAGCATTTTCCTGGAATAAATTTTCCAGCACATACCATGGGAAATCTGTGCATAAAAAATCAATTGTAACTTGAAACTTCAAAATTGTCATGTACTTTTTTCTAACCCTAAACAAAAGATGAACACATACCCTATGGCTCATAAAGCTCTTTCAATATCTTATCTAAAGCAAGTTCCTATAACATTTTTACTATTGTCATGACTGCAAGCATAACATGCTTACATTTCACAAGGTTCAGAGAGGAACAACCAAGATGGTACTGGAATCAGGAGGGCTGAGCTGAAATGGCAGCTTGAAAACTACACAACTGTCCATCTTAGAAGAGAGACCAGAGAGAAGTGATCTGGTGACAGCCTTAAAGTTCCTGAATCAAGTGGATGATGCAAATAGTGAACAGAACTTCACAAGCAGCAGTACCAGATTTATCAGATGCCATGCTCAGAAGGATGAGCATGGATGGTTGAGATGAACGAAAAGAAATGCTCATTTAGCTTAACAGTAGCTAATAGTTGGAACAATCTAAGCAAGGAAAGTGAGACTGCTAGCTTCTCCCAAAGAATTAAAAATCACAGAAAGTACTGGAGACAAAATCCCACAAGTTTAAAGCTCTCTACCCATAATGTAAAAAAAGGCAATTACAAACAGGTTATTACGAAAAGTTAACCAATTACCAGCCACACTACACTCACTGGTGGGCATTAAATGCCAGTGATCTTATCTCTCAATAAGAAACCGTCATAAGTCTAGAAAAGTTAAAAAAAACAGCAATGAAATGGCTAGGAAAGCACTGCACAAACTACACTTGTTGACAACAAAGGACAGAAGCATAACAATTGGCAAGTAGCAATATAGACAACCAAAGAGACAATGGGATGGTTGCTCAGTTAAGCAAGACTAGTGTCACAAACTTCAGAAGATTTGAAAAACACTTGAAAATATGTAAAATTCTAAAATCTTGCCAGTTTTAGGCCAAATTATTGAAGTTCTTACTGTATTATCAATACAGTATCATAAATACCAGCTAGAAATATTTTACTCACCTTGGTAGTATGAATACTGTAGATAGTTGAAATATGAGGCATAGAAATCATCATCTATTTCCCCATATAAATTGCTTAGTTGCCAGATGCATCTTCTCTTACAGCGGAGAGTAAATGTATAGTGGTCTGCAAAAGAATTATTGCACTCACTACAGGTCCTGTTTCAATCTCAGTAAAACTGAATCACTATTTCAGCTATCCAGCAAAAGCACAAAAATTTTGTCATATGCAAGTAACTGTGTCTCAACTATGGGATTTAACTATCCAAATGCAATCATGGTTTAAATGAAATACAAGTTACAGTATAGCTAAACAGTTACAAATGCACTCCCTGTAAACTGTGAACACAACTGATAGCTTCAGTTGCAAATACTGTTAACTCAACTTTGTTTAATACTGGATTAATTGGAACACCAAATATTAGGCAAATACTCACTTGCAACTGATGAAATGAAGTCAGGGTACCACCCTTGGTCAAATGGCTTTTCACACAAGTAACGACACTCTTCATAAGCCTTGTAGAAGAGAGACAAACTTTTTTCCATGTGGGTAATTGTTTCTTCGTAATCAGCCTTATTATAAGCTGAATTCCCTAATATGTACTCCTTACCATATTCCTGAAATTTCACAAAGAAAATTATAGCAAAGTGTGCCATGCAATGTCAAATGCATGAGTCTCATAAATAAACCTCCTTATTTGACAACATAAAAATCTAAATCAAAACACAAACATAATCCATAATAAAAACAGTGTATTACACAAATACAAATGTACAATGTACCAACCTTAAGTTCCAAATTAAGAACATCTTCAGCCCCGATGACACCCTCACGAAGGTAATATTTCAAGTTGTCCATCATGACCTCATGTTCTGGCTGCACTGACAACACAGTTGCTGCAGCATCTGCAGCCTCCTTCAACATGCCCATCTGAACACAAAAAAGGAGAAAAAACATTATCCTGACTGTGATGCATTCACGGACCGTCCATGGTCAAGCACATAAGTTCAAATCCTGGTTATGGCAGTCGGTCCACAGTCAACCCAGCTGTTCGTCCACCTCTATGTGCATGCAGTGCAATTAGAAAGAGTACAAGAAAAACTAGCAGGAATTCAAGAGAAAGATAAGAGAGCTGTAAAGCAGGGCAGATCTGAGAAGAGGAGAGAATACTGATAAACTTCTGAGAGTGTAAGAAACTGTTTTTGAAAAGTGAACAAACAGTAGAAAACAACTAGACAAGTGGAAGTAACAGTGAGGACAGCAGATGGAGCAATGGTAACAAAGAAGTGAATAAGAGATAGAGCAAGAGTACTCAGGGTCTGCTAAATGTGTTAAGAGGACAGCTGAGGTATTTCTGGAACAAGATGGCATGCAGAATGAAAGGATGATGGCAAATTAGGGTGAAATGAGATTAAGTTAATAGCCTCCCACAAAATTATGTATTTCTGCTGATTATAAATGAGGGGCTGTATAAATGCAAAGGGAATGAATTTTGGAGTGGCAGAGTGGGTGAAACATAATACTTTGAGGTGGTTTGGGCATGTGAACAGAATATAAGACAGGGAGTTTACAAGGACAATGTTAAAGGAGTTGGTGTGAAAGGGAGATCATCTGAGACATGGGAAAATAGAGTGGAATGGTTCTGGAGGGAGAGAAATAGTAGAAAAATGCAGGGAATGGTGTATGCTAGGGAGGCATGTAAGGCCAGGAATAAGTGGAGATTCTTTGGTCTTGGCCAACCTCATCATGGGAATTCCTAGAAGACACATAGATAACTTGAATATTATGGAAAGAACACTATCTCTAATGATCACTAGCAGGTAAGGCATATATCTATTTCACCTACTTTCTCCTACAATTCTCTGAATATGTAGATAATCATCAATTTCTGCATTGTGTAAAAACCTACAGAAGAGCAATGAGTACATATGACATGAAAAATATAACTTACCATATCAAGCTGTCAATTATATGTCGAATGCTTTGAACCAAGAGTTCTGGGAATTAAGTTAGAATTACATCTCCTCAGTTCAACAAAACCCTAGAAATAGCTGGAACATACCAGAATAAGACAGTAAGCCTTCAAAATTGCCCAATTTCTGTTCAAATGAGCTCCATAAGAATATTCAATACAATATGAGAAAATACTTGTAGCCCTACTTGTTACACCACAACGGTTTTCCTAAGATCTATTTGTGTGTACACTGAAAACGTTTTGGTCTCAAAAGTCCAAATTTTTCAAAACTCAAATACTGGTTAGTTCTACGCCATTCCAATGTTGTAAGTATTACCTGTAAAAGTCAACATGCGGTATATCACCAGCACTATACACCTCGATATCAAATTGCATTCCTCTCACCCAGGTAACTGTCTTCTCTTTCTTCCTTTCCTGCAAGTGGACTGCTGGCATTCTGTTCACAAACTTACAATCTCTCCTTGTCACACATAACACTTGACAGCATCCAACTCACAAAATTCATTCTTCATGACAACATTTTCCGGTGGTAAGCAATATGCACTAACAGATAGAAATAGTAGGCAGGAACATTAGGCTAAAGAATCTTGTAGTAATAGTAGATTGGAAGATTTGGGCAGGAGCATCAGATAGGAGCAGTAAGTTCAAATATTAGGTAGTCAGTAGGAACATTAGGTGGTAGCCTCTACAAACACTGAACTAGAGTTGCCTGTTTAGGATGAGGCACTACAGGCTGAGAAGTAGCACCAGAATTCACCAGTTACTGTGACTCTTTCGTTGTGGCCATTCCCTTCAGGGAATTCCTAGAGAGAGCGAGCATCAGAGATTTAGATATACAGACAGAGGTTTTCATGAATATCTGTTTCGCAGGAAATCAATGAGATTTTGAACAAAAAAACTCCATGCTATTATTTCTCTGCTGCAGCAGTGTAATGTAGAACACCTTCCCTAATATCATGAGAGTATCAAACCCCCTGATTATCTGTTTTCTTTCTAGCAGCTTTTGACATAAAGGCAATAAATAAATGAATTAAAGGTGTGTGGTTCAGAACAAATAAAGTTAATAAAAGTAAAGTCCCAGAAGGAAGTGTGAAGAGTAAAAAAGTTAGTTTCCGCATGGGAGGGTTTAAGAAAGGTAATCTTGACAAAGTTCTCTGGATTTATGAAGTGTCAGGTTATCTGATGTTATGTGTGCTGTAATTATACAATGCCCAAATTTTATTCCTTACTTTATAGTAGCAGAGCTGAAGATAGTCATACGGTTTCCTCATTTCAAAATCTTCATTAACCACACCCTCGACTATACGATCCATACGTGACCCAAATACATTCTTCTTGCATTTCACCACACAGAGTGTGTTACGAACTGCTCTCTCAAAAAACCTGTCATCTTCAGACAATTTTGAGGCTAAAACTGCAGCTTCTGCAGTCTCTTCACTGCATTCCCTCCTACATCTGCAATGAAAAATATCATGAACTGGTAAAATACAATACTATGAACATTAACTTACTTCTCAATTCAGATACAGTGCCATAACGTCATACCACAACGAAATTCACTCCCTCTCCACTAAGAGTAAATACCACAGATCTTTACAGCCTCTACCAAAAAAAGTCTAACAATCACCATGTGAAATAAGGATTTCAAGCACCAGGTTTTATGTGTGGAACAAATCCTAATACTTTCTCACTCATGGTAAGAATATCATATGTATGGCAGCATGGTTAGAACGCAAGGCTAGTAACTGGTATGGGAATAATATCACCAACAACAGAAGCAATGAAATTCTTTCTAACATGGCTAGTAACTGGTAGGGGAATATCACCAACAACAGATGCAATGTAAATATCTCTAAACACTAGAACAGAGAATAAATTGCATTCATCCACTCTTCATACTGCCAAGTAAGTAATGCAGCAAATAATATCATCTGACTTCCACTACTGAACCACAATGCCAGACATTAAATATCCCCACCACAAGTGAGTTACATGATTTGTTCTGAAAATAAATCAGTTATTGTTGGACTTTTTGTGAAGACTGTACCTTGAACAGTTACCTTTCTGGACCAAACAATTAAAAGTTCTCAGAACTTTGGTTAACTTTTTGGTGTGCAACTCATTTTTTTGCTTGTATGCAAAAAAAAACCAGCTATTCTTATTTATTATACAAAAACTATCATTTCTTGTTTTATTAATTAGCCATTCATAATTCAATAAAATCATTATTTACAAGACTGGCCAATCCTAAGTATAAAGCGATCATAATTATTTTCATTTATATGATTGAGTGCAAAAAATTCTATCAAAACCATTATTTTTTCTTATACATTAAAGAGTTATTCATTCCTCGTTTTGGCAAAACACATTATTTACCAGACTGGCTAATCTTAAGTATAACAGTAAGTATTGTGGGCAGAAGTGGGTGCTAGAGAGACAGAGAGTCCCTGGACTGATTTAATTTTGTGATATTTGTAAAGTGCTAAACCAAAGTGTAGTACTTTGTAGCATGAAAAATATGCCTAAAACTTAAACGTATTCCACAAAACTATATATTTGGGCTTCCTTCAAGAGATAAATAAAGTCAAAACTATATATACAGATTTACTTATTTACACTTTTTTAAAATAATTCATGTCTTATTACATCACAATTAATGTTAAAAATTTCTACAATACTTTTATTTCTTCCACTGTTATCACATCATAATATATAACTGACACTGAGGCTTCTATGTTTTGTGCATTCTGTTCATATGTGTACATTCCACAGCATTACTACAACTACAGGACTTACATGCTCTGGTAGGACATCTCTGTTAAGTAACCTTGGTTATTATAACTGTCTCAAACTGAAGATTTCTGATAAAGGTGGAATGCCTTTCTTCAGTTTTTTTTAATATCTGTAATTTGCTATTTTTCTAAGCTCCCAAGTCCCATCTTGCTTGTTATTTACATCCAACACAATCATAAATTCTGCACATAAAACCATTAAGATTATAACTCTCTTTTGTTTCTGCATCTACTATTCCATTACTGCTGATACTAACATGTTCAGGATACCAGCAAAATTCTGCACATTTATGATCTAAGTGGACTTTTTCAATCCAATCCTGGACTTTATGAGGTATGGGGTGCAATGGAGCAGAGTGTGATACGGCAAGAAGTGCACTTGGGAATCAGAGTACACGGTAAAGTTCTTTTCAAGAGATTGCTGAATTAATTCAAGTGCAGCCTGAATACGATACATTTCTACAGAAGATTCTCTTAGTAGCACTGCTGCATGAGATTCTTCATAAATAACTATAGCAAAGCCAACACCTTCACCATACTTTGAGCCACCCATAAGTAATTTTGTTTTGTTTACATGAACAGTAACATGCTGAAGGAGTCTACTTTCTTCTATCACAGATGTAATGTTATTTTTGGTTGTTTTCGTCCATTCTCTGCAAAGTTTGATCTTAGGAACTTTCCAGGAACGTACCAAGCAAGACCTACTTCTTAAATTAAGTTTCGAGTCCAAACCACTCTCATAAATGCTTGTTTTTGTTAATATATTAAATGGCTTAAAGAACTTTGGATATTCACGAATTACCTAAGTCCTTTCAGAAGCAAAATCATACTTATGTGTAGAGTCAAAATATGTACTTTTAAGCCTAAAGAGATCCTTTAAACCAAATTCTTCACATATTCAGTTCATAGGGAACCCACCAAAATCTGCAAACATACTCAGTTTTGAAGGATTTGAATGCTTCTGTCCATATTCTAATGTCAAGAATAAGGACAATGTCAACAAATTTCATGATGTTGTAAGTGGTCAATAAATATTTTGGACAACCATAACCCAGCTTCAAAATACAAAATGAACTCTATAGATTCTGCATAATCTTTCCATCTCATCTCTAGGAGTAATGAGACACTACACACTTGAAGAACTGCAACACCAGAATAACCAGACACCACAAAAAAAAGCACAGTAAACAGTTTATTAGAAAGGATGTAAAAGGGTATTGGTTGAGTGTCAGGGTGGTAGATGGTTGGAATAAACTAACCAACAAGGCAGTAAATGTTGGTGGTTTAGAAAGGTTCAAAAGGCTACTTATTGTATAGTGAGTTCAGATGGGGCCCTATGAGCACAGAAGTCTCTTCCCATATTCCATACTAAACAAATAGGAAATTACATGATTACATGTAGAAATATTACAATTTTTACACTTATGTATGGGGAGGATATAGGAGGTGTTGCTTCTTTAGAAATATCCTATATCTTTACTTATCATCTGTACCAAAGTCCTCCAGTGCTCAAGGATTACATAGAGAAAATAAGGCACAATTATAATGAGATCTTTTCCATAAGAGTAAGTTTCCTAGGAATGCCTTCTCTCCTCTCTTATGTAATCATTCACCTAAATCACTCTCAAATTCAATCCCATCAGTAATGCTATGCTTATGTATGAAGTAAGAGTATACATGCAATAAGAGTCCCATTTTCAGTATAAAGAAGCAAATCCTTCCATATCCTCCCCACATTTGCTAACTAATCTCCTTCACACTGAATTTTAGTGCAAAAGGTGATATTTCTACAAATAATTATCTACCACCAACACTGTGCCTTTATTTAAAATACAATGACAAAGACAAAAACAAGCTCAACAGACAGAAAAGAAGTATTTCCAGATCTTTCACTATTATCAGCGGTCAAACACATCATTCACACTACCTCTGGGGCCTTCTAACAATGAATCTTGCAAAAAAAAAAAAAAAAAAAAAAAGGTAACAATCTACTCTTCTGTGATTTTCCCATTACTTATGAATACTTTTTTATCACTTCATCAGAAAATTTCTTTTAAGTTTTTGAATTTATGTGCAATCAGTGATTAAATTTCCAAGCATGCCTGCCGTTAAAAGGTTAAATATACGGCTTCTTTGGTCGGCCTTAGATGTAACTTCAAGACTTTGATCCCTTGGGGCATTTTAGCAGCCAGATACAGTCCACAAGAACAATTCTCCCATAATATGACCCCCAGCATGGTACTCCCCTTCCCTAAGCCCCTACCTCCTGAATAGCTATCCCTTTCTTTGAATGGCATTTACTGTCCTGACACCCAACCCCTTGCACTGCCCCAGCCACATTCACTTGGAACCAAAGATGTTCCATGTTCATATGGCTGTCAAAGTCTTGGATACATCATGAGTTTGCATCATTGTTGTCTTCTAGCTTTTGCCATGCTTTCTCTGCTGCTTTACATAATGATGAACCATATGGTTTAATCTTGGTCATCTATGTTATTCTTCAGCAGCTTCATTATAGGGTTACAATTCATAAGTGACAAAATGTAGAGCCCTATTTTGAATCCTGTCTAGCTTAAGCATGCAAGTTTTGAACCAAATCCCCTGCATAGCCCTCCCTTCCCAACCCCTAACTCAAACAATGCCCTCCCCTACCCAGATCCAACCTTAATAAGGCCCTCCCATGCCACAACCCCCATCCCATTCATGGCCCTTCCCACTCAATGGTGGCTTGTCTTGTCATGATGGCCATCACAAGGCACAATAGTTAGCCATAGAGGCCTGTGCCAGTCATAGTATATTATGTGTAGACTAAATTAGTACTGTTCTCTAGGATGTGCCACAGCAAAAAAGTTTTCAGACTGTACCCTTAAGTCATACACATGATTATTACCAAGTTTAAAACATACATAATGCCATTTTGGAGTTATCAATTTCAGTCATACTGACTAACAGATAGATGATCACACCATTGCTCCATTACAAAGTTTTATTAATCATGAATCAATAGAGGAGCAGCTAATTTAACACAAATATGAGTGTCTGATATAAAACCTTTAATAGCCTCACTTATCCAGTCAAAAGCAATAACTTGACAAAAGAGGTCAAGGCTCAGACGAAACATGAAATAGGAAATCTCTTTATGAATCATGTATGACGTCCAGCAAACAATCATTCAAAATGATATATATGATATCCTTCGTGTCAGAAACTTTGAGAAATAAGACCTGAAATAATAATTAGGTTAACATCAGAACTTATACTTGCATGAGTAAATCTGTGCTTTAGGGATGTACCATTATCTACTAACTTGAATCTAATAAATCATTTAAAATGATCTGCTTCATTTACAATAAATTCTAATATGTAACTGAATTTGGAAAACTTTTTCCAGTAATTCATCAGAAAATAGATGAGCATGCTCTGGCTTTAGAATCTTTCTTCTGCTCTTATGGAACCGTTGTCTGGTGTACAAATAAGGAATTTTTGTGCACAGTTTTAGAACTATCACGATATCTCTGATCATTTGATAATAAACAAACTGGCAGCAGGAAGGGTTAAGAGAGATAGGGAAGTGTGGGGTTAAGTCACAATAATGTAAAATACCAATAAATATAAAAGCAAGATAACTGGTTGTCTGAATGCAAATGACATGTGGGGTATAGTAGTAATTTTCCTTATTACTGGGTAGACAAACTCCACTGGATGATGCCTAGGATTGTCAGGTTCAAAGAGGTAAAAAATTACCTCAGATGTCTAAATATATCAAAATTTGATCCTGTGTGAGCCATATCTCCTTATGCAGTAATTTGATCCCTGTATAATCTCAGACATCTAAACTCACTCTACATAACTGCAATACAATTTGAGTATGGCCTCCAAACATTACAATGAATTGTGCCATTCAGTGTAGTGCATTTCTAAATAACAATGAAAACTGGCCACAATTAGACCCCAACGGTACATTACTTGATTTTTACAGCATTATTCAGTTTGCAAATCAATTTACAAGACAAATAAAGTGCTACAGAGTCTGAACAGGTCACCAGTGGAGTCATTTGCTAATATTCTCGTGCTATGCAAGAAAGCACATGAAAATTACTCTAAAACACCATAAGAATCCCTCCTGTTCTAGCTGATAAATTTAGCCAAAGTGGTAATAATTGACTCCTTATATTGTGAACACTTGGTAAAAAGTGGTTCTACCACAAAACTTCCCTCTATTTCAGAGCCCTGCCCATTGTGTAGGGTCTTTCCCTTGTGTGAGCAAAAGGTACTACTGGTTAAAACCCACACTCTATATACACTCTAAAGAGTACAAAGAATCCATTGGTACCTTTTTAAAATTCTATTGACCAAAACACATGCATCCCACTTTCGGATAAATTACCATTTTCCTTTGTTAAGTAGCTAGAATACATTGTCTGTATTTTTTTTCCCCTGACTTCACCCATAACAATATATGCACTCTGAATTCAGATGTGGATAGAATTTACTATATCACATTATGAAATAATACCTTTTTTGTTAACCTAGGACAACCCATAAAATCTGACAATCTTGTGTCTGTAAAAAAGCAATAACTATGAAATGACAAATAACACTAACCTAGATTAGTCTAATCAAACATTATTGTTGCAAGTTAAATTGTCAAACACATGATCATGTCAATGATATGATTTTTGTCAATTTCCATGTTAAATTCACATCAACAAAGTTAACATTTACCAGTACTCCCCTACAATACATTTCTATCCATTCATCAATCAAATCCTCCCCCCAAAAATATAAATATCTTATGTAATATCCCTAGTGAAATATTCATATATGTACACTGGAATTGAAAAACATTACCAGCATCTTTCATATGTTTAATGACAACGACCAACTTACCAGATCAAGAATGAAAAATACAACAAATGTTTTAGAATAAAGAACACATCAAAATATCAGATCTACCTACTTTGCAACATTGTCCTTCCACCAGTGCCAGTCCTCCAGCGCTCCCTCGAAGTGCTTCTTGCACTTCTCCCAATCTTCTTCCAGGTAGGATTCTACACCTTCTCTATACAGGAAATCATAGGTTATGATGGGATTCTCTGGCGTAGTATCTACACTTCTAGAGATGAAGCTGAACATTAATATGAGGAAACCTACATGATACATTCCCTTGCCCCACATCTTGAGGCCCCGGGTAGATCCGTTTCTGACGATTTAATTCAGATGTCTAACAATCTCGATGCCTTGACTGATGTTCGTGTAGTTTGGGATGATGTCTAGTGAATGTGGTCACTCATTCGTGACGTGTGAGGAATGGTGTGGCTTGTAAGTGTTCTAGCGTCAGTCACGCCCTCGGCTGGCTAGACAACCCTCACAGTAGGGCATCCTCACGGCGGCAGCATCACCACCCACGCCTCGCCCACTGTGAACACATACCCACCTCCTGCCATTTGCCGCCATACGCTACGTATATTACCTTAATATCAACACTCATTACGCCATTATGAAGCATGGGAAAGAGGTTGTGTGAAATACTATTGATAACCAGAGTCGATTAATTTACAAAGAAACGTTTAGCAAAGCATTGATTTCTTCAAATTTCAACGAGTTGAGGTCTCTGTTCCGGTTTTGTCACCATATGTCTTTATTCAACTTTAATCTAAAGCTAATCGCCTATATATCATCATTTTTGTGTACTATTAACCTATTCTAAAGACACTAAAATACTGACAAAGTGACCTGTACGGTAACTCATATTTTGGGTGTAATGGAAGTGGCAGGCGGGGTGAGAGTTCCCGATTACCACTCGACACCAAGCTTTCTTAGACAGCGTCTGCTATACTGTTTAATGTCGAAATATAACAGAACAGTTGTACAGTTACGCTATAACATACGCACATTTTTTCTATCTATATATATGTAACACTGTGATGTTAAACTGTAAAAGTCTAGTGTTTGTGCCAGTCAGTGCCAAGAATATCAGTAAGAGTGCCACGTATACCGTTGGGCTGCGTAGGATTTACCAAGGAGTGGGTGAGGCCAACATTGAAAATGGCCTGTACTCATTTCCTTGATATAATGATTTTCAATTATCAACCTCTTTTGGGATTCAAGAGAACAGAGGTAATATGCAATGTAACATTATCTTGAGTGACTGCAGTTATCACTATACAGTAATGTTGAACATTAAGCTATGTATATTGTTAGGATCAGGAAAAACCAAAGCCTCTTTCATAACTTTGAGATATATATATATATATATATATATATATATATATATATATATATATATATATATATATATATATATATATATATATTTTCAAACTATTCGCCATTTCCCGCATCAGCAAGGTAGCGTTAAGAACAGAGGACTGGGCCTCTGAGGGAACATCCTCACCTGGCCCCCTTCTCTGTTCCTTTTCTTGGAAAATTAAAAAAAAAAAGAAAAAAAAAAAAGAAGAGGGGAGGATTTCCAGCCCCTCCGCTCCCTCCCCTTTTAGTCGCCTTCTACGACACGCAGGGAATACGTGGGAAGTATTCTTTCTCCCCTATCCCCAGGGATTATATATATATATATATATATATATATATATATATATATATATATATATATATAGAGAGAGAGAGAGAGAGAGAGAGAGAGAGAGAGAAAGATCTGTGCTATAAGATTATCTGTATATCAGTATCTAAGTTACAGTATCTACTTGTTTCCCTATAATGCAACAATACCCATCTCTCTGTCTATATATCTATTTATCTATCTATCTATCTATCATATATATATATATATATATATATATATATATATATATATATATATATATATATATATATATATATATATACTTTTCGCCATTTCCTGCGTTAGCGAGGTAGCGTTAAGAACAGAGGACTAAGCCTTTGGGGGAATATCCTCACTTTCCCCCTTCTCTGTTCCTTCTTTTGGAAAATTAGAAATGAGAGGGGAGGGTTTCCTTCCCCTCTCCCCCCCTTCCTCCCCTTTTAGTCGCCTTCTGCGAAACATAGGGAATACGTGGGAAGTACTTTCTACTCTATCCCTAGGGATAATATATATATATATATATATATATATATATATATATATATATATATATATATATATATATATAATGTGTGTGTGTCAAAGAACCGTATAACTTAAGTCAAAGGTCGCAGAATTATACCACACAAATTCAAAATGTTTACTTCAGACGAACAAAAGATGATTCATAAACGAATGGCTGCAAGAGCGCTTATTCATTTCATCTTTATCTATTCATTTATTTGGTTTTTACAAGGGTGAGGATAAAGTCAAGTTAGTATGAGTCTATGAGTTTAGGTAGCTACTGTCCATAATCAGCAGCAGTCATGCCATAAAGCTCGAACTTAAGAGTAATATCTCAGTCCACACACACACACATAATGTCTGTAGTTTTTTCTTAGCTTATAAATCTGGCAAACGAATAGATTAGCCTCATTTAATGTTCATGACTGTAGTAGATGCAGTGTGGTGTAACTCCAGCAGAGTTACTTGTGACGGTAATGTATATACGTATGTATGAGCGACGTTTTCTGAGAATCCTTTGTTGGTTGTGGCCGCTTGGCCTGAAGAGCCGCTTACTTCCGCTGCCATGTTACAGCATTGTGACGTTTTCGCTCTTTCTCTCAGAGTTATCGGGAGGGTTCATGACGCTTGCGTTGTAAGCCAGCACTTCAGTGATTTCCAAGCGTCGCTGCTTCGAACGGTACCCGTTAGCCCCTGCCATTTGCAAAATCCCGACATGAATAAGGACTAAGTACATTGACACACTTGTAAAAGGGATCCTGAGGACTATCTCCGAGCAACACGTACACTAAGGAAAGTTTACCTTGATCCTTTATGTGGCAGAGTTAGAGAGTTCATTACGATCAAGATTTGTGTCTCATACCAGAACAGGCCATCCACACTGTCCTCTCCCAGGACTCCCGTCCATCCGTGAACCTAGAATGGCGAGGTCAGCCGACAGGCACATAGGATTGGCAAGGTCAGCCGGCGGGCAGATGGGAATGGCGAGGTCAGACGGCGGGTAGATGGCAATGGCCATGTCAGCCGAATCCTGTGGTATATGATGCTTTACCGGGCCCTCGCTGTTTCATCACGCCTCCTTCCCCAGTATACAAGTCTGGCGACGCGTCGGCTCGATTCATACCATCCTAACTAACGTCACTGTACACATACCGACGGTAGACTATTGTTAAGGTGGAGCGAATTTATGCCAGACATGAAGGCAATTGTGGTACAGTTGACGGGTGAAGGTCAGCCCGGACTGGTTTAGGCAGAGGGTAGAACATCTTGCTCATCCACATCACCAACAATGTGTTCGTGTAGTTGAAAGGTAGTCTGGAGGTGGTGATTTTGAACTGTTTCATTCTGAATGTAGTAGCACTATAGGTTTGCATGCAGGGGTTGATGGAGAGAATTGATCTCCCCCAAAATCGTGTTGATCGATTCTTTCGGGAAAGTTGTTTACTCTGACGCGGGTGAGGGGGGGAATAGGACAGTGATATCATTTATCCTAGTCTCGCATTAGCTTGAATCGTTGATCCCGAGGCCTTGGTGAAGCGGACATTCGTGGAGTCTACGGGCCTCTCACTCATTAGTTTTCTTCACACTGTTAGTTATCTGAAAGTGTCATCTGTGATAGATTCTCCCCAGTTCTCTTTTTCGATCCACTGAGGTCCCATAACCAAGAGGATTATCGGCCGAATTCGGGCATTTTCTGATTTGCCTTAAAATCCAGACAAATTTCTGCTTGCCCTCATCCCCCCATTCTTCTCCCTCCCCCCAAAAATAATGTGGTGCGTGCGTGTAGTGCCACAGCTAGATGCCATTCGTCCATGAAAACGATATCTTACACACCGTTGAAACAATAGCAATAGCAACATCAGTCAATGACAGAGTATTTGAACAGTGACAACTCTACAGAAAAAAAGGGAGAATATGGAAAGTCTTCTACAAATTACCATATATAATGTATCGCAAAGCTAAGCTTGCATCATTAACCTCAGCTACTAGATGATCTGAGGCTACAGCATTCAGTCATTGCTAACCATGAATAGACAAAATAACAGATTTAAGAAGAATTCAGGACACAAAAGAAAATAATCTGACTAACTGGTCGTTATGGTGGAGGGAGGTATGTGTTAACGTCAGCGAGCGCGTCGGGGGGAGAAGTGCAGTCGGAGGCCACTAACGGGAGGAACAGACTTCAGGAATGTCATTCTGTATAACGAAGAGAGATTAGATCAGCCATACGCTGGAAATGATGACGTTGATCAGTTTATGTCTGCGTGTTCAGGACATCAAGTCGTTATGAAGAATTGATCAGTCATTTACTTTGGGATGAAGTAAACAGACACATCCACCTAAGAGGCCACAATATTGCAGATATACGTGGGCCGCCATATGCCTGCAGTGATACATCTGAGGAAACACATACCCGACCTGTGGTAGTAATGACACCTTGAGCATACATACATATATATACGAGAACGGGATTTCATTGAGAAGAACCCATGCAAAGCCCCCAGCCTAGCAAGTTTTAGCGAATCTTTACACACGTACACAACTTATCTTCTAGCAGTTCAGGCGATATAAATCCTTTATGATGTTCCCATGACCTATGAGTACGACAGTAGCGTACCCTTTGGCCTAGCTAGCCTGACCCTTAAGAAAGGTCAAAAGTTACTCCTTCGTAACCAAGGATCGTACTGTCGGGCTATAGGGGTTAAGAATAGAATAATACTTTACACTAAAGTTGATGATGACGATTATCTTGTAATCTTACAATTATTCTAACTCTTTAAGTCTCTCGAAAGGAGAAACGAAATGTTGCATGTTCCAGTGATTTACCTAAGTGGACAGTGAAAGTCTTTTTCTCCAACTTACTAAAACAGTTATTAGTTTTTTTCAGTGAAGTTTTCCTCCCCTTCTGCAAAAGCATGTTTTGTGTTTTCAAATGTCAATGATGGTCTAGTCTTATGATGAAATTTACAACAGCAGTATCAAATTTTATGAGAATTCGATTAAAATCAGTAATTTGACTCATCGTCTAATTAGCCAAGAAAGCATTAGGTTCTCTAGGATAATATTTTTTCTGTATACTACTCTTGTTTTGAGTTTCTTCTCTCATTATCTTTGCGAGTTCATAATTCGCCACCTCCCCACATTAACCAGACTCAGGACACTCGCATGTGCTATAAAGCCTTTGGAAAATCACATCCTAACTTTAGAATATCTATTTCATTATTATTAGCTTAGTCTACAATTTGATAAGCTCAGTATTCTTTAATAACAAATGAAAGGTCATGATGATTTCAGCAAGTTAACTTACCTAAGAAATCAAGTGGTAAAACACTAGTGTCATCCCTTAATATTACATTTTCTCTTTCTTTTAAATAGAAGAGAACGTAAAAGTTTAACCTTTTATTGGTAACTTTCTAACATTTAATGATGTTAATCATGATACATTAAAAGGAAAGCGGGCTTATGATCTATTCCAAGTATAACAAAAGTAATATATCTGCTATCCTAATATAATCACAGAGATAACAAAAACTTGTTGCTTATGTAATAAATAGTGACGTTTCTCAGTGTACTTACGTGCATTTCATGTATGGATTACTTTTTTCAGTTCACTTGATATCATGATACCTGTGGCTCAAGTATCTGAAGAAAAATTACTGTTCACGCTGTGTTCTAAGTTCAGTTACATATAGTCTGTACTGTATTCTAGTGCGATTTATATTATTCACACATAATTACCCCAGGATCCCTCTTTAAGGTCCTCCTTTCTAGACGGTCCTGCAGCCCAAGACTGCTCTACTTCCAGCAGGAGGGAAATGATAGACTCACTTTGGAGTGAGAATTTCTCTAAAGAGATCGTACTCCGAATGATATGGACACGTCAGAAAGTGACTTCTCACTCACAGTGTTACCTCATACATACGAAGTTCGATAACACCTTCCATTACAATAAAAACCGTATGTATATAAGTACACAGCACTCTAATGTATTCGGTATCTAGATAACTTTGGTGGTTCGAATGTGATTTCCGACGACATAACTGTCCCTCAGGTTCTTCTTGCTTGAGAATGTAAAGCTACCACATTAGCGCATCATTGTCATAGAAGAAAACTTTCCCGTTTTCATGTAGGGGTTCATGTTGACCTTTGTTCACCGCTTTTAATTTGTCGTCCACCTCACCTTTTAAAGTTAGAAAGCTCTGCCTTATCAGGCTGGTACTTCTCACTATCAAAGAAGGGTTCAGAATTTTATCAATTATCGCCAAATATAAGTTACTTGATGTGACTCGTCTCCATACCACATAATGCACAGTGTATAGTAGAGGATTCCATTCGTCTCTGCCAGTACATCCGCGGGGAGGGACCTCATGTAGCAAACTCACTCAATCTTATTTCACTTGAGTTCGAGAGTCAACTATAAGCATACATGCGCCCCAGAAAGCTACCACTGATACTATCATTTCCGTATTGTACACGACGACCCCTGATGGGGAATGTAAACTCTTCAGCTTCACCTCTTTCCCGTTCTTCTGTTCCAGCGACCGTCGATTCTTTTCCTCATTCTTCATGACGGTAGAAGAGCAGAAGTTCGAACGTCATTCAGGTGTTCCATTGTACCTCACGGTATTTCTGCCAGCATACGGATTTTCGTCTCTTTCTTTTTTCTTTTCCTCTGTCCCCTCCTCTCCCTCGACTTCTTTCTTTTTCATATTTCTCGTTGTCCTTTTGTATTTCCCTGCTCCTAATTTTTAGCTTTCCCCCAGTTGTAACGCCTTATTTGCTCCACCTCCAAGTCCATAACGTCTGGGTATTTTATGATGGCCGCCTCGTTATCCACTTAACAGGCGTACACCTTCCTGATCTTTAGTCACAGACAAACAGAACAAAATCCTATGAATATATAAATATCATGAAATCAAATTACCAACTCAAAAAAAAGCAAATAAAAACTAAAGAAAGTTAGTTCCATATACTTCTATGAACGTGTCTATAACAATGTATATCTATGAACATAAAGACAATATATTCCTACATGATGGAGCGGCCTCAGTTGCATGAAATGAATGTATTAAGAGATGGAGCAGTTCATCACATTACACCCAACACACACACATCCATCTGAAGAGCCCACTACACTACAGTTACACACACAAGCCGACTTGTGCCAATTATATTTCATTACACCCTAAACACACACACACACACACACACACACACACACACACACACCCAGCCTGTGCCAGTAATGGCACACCTGAGAACGGGCCGTCATTGACATGAGCCCTTGACAAAGCTTAGTCTTAGGGAATCTGTACTCACACACAACTTCAGTAACTGTTGGAGATGAACAAAAATGATCTATTTACATTTGTAAATACGTAAGAAGTTCCATTACCGCCGGCTATTCATTTATCTATTCATTATTATTATTATTATTATTATTATTATTATTATTATTATTATTATTATTATCATTATTATTATCATTATTATTATCATTATTATTTTTATCATTATTATTATTATTATCATTATTATTATTGTTATTATTATTATTATTATTATTATTATTATTATTATTATTATTATTATTATTATCCAGACACTGTTGGTGCTGCAGCAGATATCATACCAGGAGCCTCGACTTACAGAGAAATTCCACTTACTCCAAGCACTAGGAACGTACATTACGAGGACTACTTAGTCCTAGATCACGAGGACTATCACAAGGAGCCTCCTAGCCCCTGAGTATACGACGTGTAGTCCAGGGAGCCAGAACCTAGCAACAGCGCGGAGAGGCAAGCAGGTAGGACCTCCCTTGCACTGGGTATTGATCGCATCCACCACACCCTAGTCGTACCGGTCGTACTGCTAACCGGGATTCGCGAGTGATTTGCATTCCAATCAGGATACAATAAAAACCGTCAGTGTTGTTGGTAGAATTCAATGAAATCTTTGTGTATCTGTCCATTTAATGTACGTGGGCTTCGATCACAGACCAAAAATCTTCCTCGAGGCCAAGCCCTTAATCAAATTTATGAGATTAAAGGATGGGTAACTAAAGACGAATATTCTTCTAAAAGTGTTGGAGGAAGTGGAAACCTGCCTAAAAAGGGACATGTGTTGGTTAGACAATTCATTTTTTCTCTTAGAAGAAAATGAGTCATCCGTCGCCTAAGTTTCGGAAAGGTTACAACACAGCTTGAATGCGAGGTGTATGGAAACACATGTAGCTTATTCAAATATATCGATAAAAGCGAATGATCTCTATAGTGTCCACTAGTGAATTAGAAATAGTAGACGTGAAGCTAAATTACACTGAATGTATGCTCCCGTCCGAGAGATTACAATAACATTTTCGTTAATAACATGGACAACACGTTGATGTTAACAGGTGAGCATCAGAATCTTAGTACTGTTGGGAAAATGGGTGTGGAAACGTTAATTTCATTGTTCGAACGTAACTTTGGCCTAGAACGTAATGAAACATGAGAAATAGTCTGACGTGCATATAGGGTCACCTTGTTTCTCCCTTCATCCACTCAAGTGGTGCAGCGGTATTTCCTTCGCGGGGAATGGAGTCAATTATGAATTTAACTCATGTGTGCTGGTGGCCGTCAAGCAAAATTTCAGTCATGGGAATGTACCGGCTCCGTACTGGCAGGGCGCCATTGCAATGGCTGGCCACAGCTTCCATTGAATCATCTTATTTGTGATGTTAGAGGAAACGATGCAGTCGTTTATCATTATTATTTCTATTATCATTTCGTATTCGTAGCGCCAGGAACAGACACAGACACAGGAAGACCGCATCTGGTCATATCCATCCATTCTCTAGCTGTCATGTGCAATGCACAGAAAACACAGCCTCCTATTTACAACCAGGCCCAGCAGACGATTCCATGGTTTCCCCCAGTCACTTCACATGCCCCGGTTCACTCCAGTGACAGCACTTCGATCCCTGCATACCACAGCGTTCTAATTCACTTTATCCCGTGCACGCCTTTCATCCTCCTGAATGATGGAGTCTGTAGCATGGTCATGGGCACTTAAGACTCAAGTTTCATAGATTCTGCAGACAACCTGCTCCCTTCTAGGTAGCCAGAGACAACGGCAGACTCCGGGAGGTCAACCGACCTTCAAGGATGGAGGTCGCGATATCCAGCGCTTTATCGTACTCCTACATAACGCTCGTGACGCGGGTAGTGCTTCGTCTGATTTACCGCGAGGTTTAGGGCTTCGATCCCGGCTCCCGCGCTTCCGTCATCGCCTGGCTTCACATTTGAAAGAAAGCATTCCAGTAGAGTCACTGTTTACAGGCCCATCACTTTGTGTGGACTGACCTGTCGTCTTCCCGACATTTTCTCGGCAGGAGAGGTCAAGAGATGTCCAGAAATATATACAGACGACTGAGCTTGATATAGGAAAACGGCTGTAATTTCCCCTAAAGGGAAAAGTTCCATCTAGCCACGCGTGGGAGCAGATCATGTGCCGTAACCAAAGAATCTGTCCTTCCTATGAATGACGCCTAAGCCAGTGTTAGTAACCTGCCCTAGATAAAACAACGCCAGATCCACCTAGTAAATGACGCCAAAACCATCACAAGTAGCCAATCATACTGACAAAAGACAAATACTTTAATCAACAGCGCCATGCATCATACTACAAACACAGGACTGCAAGGCAAGATAGCTGCAGGTATCATATCACAACTGCTGTATCATCCTACCATACTAATGACGTCACGATTGCTAGCGTCACCCACCTACGCATGACGCTACAGCTATCGGTAGTAGTTAAAGTTTACTGAAGTATACATCACTGGGAGAGACATCTGCTGGCGCCGATCCGATCCACACTGTATACAAATCCGTATCGTGCCTTGTAAACTAATCGTCCTTCATGGCAAAACTTATATCAGATTGTTATTTAAGGCAAAAATTAGTGATCAACTGAGGTGCAGAAGGCGGCATCAGGTGAGCGTGAGGGCAGAACTGTAGCCGGCCACCCAGGGCGGGCCTCTCTCCCGTGCTATTGATCCAAGGCGTCAGCACGGATGGCCCTGCTTGTGCTGACGCCTCCTGTTGTAGGCTACCCGTTGCTGGGTTGTGGTCCAGGTTTTCATGGCCAGTGTTGTACTGGTTGGTTGTTGCTGTTATCATGATCGGTGTTGTACTGGTTGGTGTTCGTTATCTGGTTGATATTGTCTCTGTGGCCATTGTCATTTTTGCGTCCCGTGGTGTAGGAAGTGTTGTCGTAAAGCGATATACTTCGGTGGCGTAGAGGACGATGGCAGTGTGGGAAAACAAGCCTGGTGACTGACCATCCGGGTTGAGGACCAGAGCCTACCTAGCCCGGGCTCGAGAGGCAAACCTCCGAGTCCTGCATCCCATCGCTACGATTGGTTGTACCATCGCCCACTCAGTCTTCCTTACCTGGTGAGTCTGCCTGCTGCTCACCTCAGGGAAGCTAGACGAACCCTGTATAGTTTTGGGTCATCACTGAGTCTAATGCTCCTTGCCAGGGTTACGGACAGCAGCATTGGTGAAGGAGACTGCTAACAAATGACTTCAAGAGGCACCGGCATCCTATCAATCGGCTGAATTTTTTTCAGATTTTCTGTGAATTAGTTGTAGATACTCTTGAATCTGAAGACACTGCCTCGGTTTTCCTCTTTTCTTGACATTGTTCCCAGCTAGCTTTCAAGTGAAGATGTTCGGTGGGAAAAAAAAAGATAAATTCTTGAATCAAGGAAAAAAAATGAAGCACGACCAATCATGACAAAAAAGTGCTCCTGGACTCCACCTGCAAGATAACTGAATCACTGTGAGCTTTCCGACACCCAAGGAGCCCACCTCATCCTGCTCCCGCGTTCTAGGTTGCATAACTTTGATGTGTTTTGCGAAGCAGTGACTAGGTTGGATGTGACAGTAATAATGAAGCTGCTTAATTACGCATGCCAGGGCGAGACAACGTAAGAAAAATGATAACTTGTAGCGAACTCTCGGAGTGCAAGTTTAAGACAAATGGAACCACCTACCACAGGGAGGCAATACGAGGCTACTTATCAATTTGAAAAAATTATTTTAAAAAAATACTTATCAATATGAAAAAAAAAACTGATAAGTAGCATGGAACATTTAGAACTAAATGTTCCGGATCAAAGAATTGCTCAATATTTTTCGTCTACAAGGATATCATAATCTGTCAGCCTGATTTACTGTTGAAAAACAAAAGGCTAGCTAACCCAGACATGACTTACGTAATTAACCTAAGCTTCTCTGAACGGAGACAATACAGCAAAAGATCAGAAAATGGTCTAGCCCAAAGCACACAAGATCAGTGAATATCCCTTTTATTGTGGAAGTACGGGCCATACGTGACTAGAGATAAAGAAGAAAAAAAGAATGGAAAAAGGGAATTCAGGGACAGAATGGCGAAAGAAGGAATAGATATCTTCAAGAGAAAGGAATAATCGAGAAAACTGGCAGAAGATGGAAGAATGTTTGCTGATAGCACAAGAAAAAGATAGGATATACAGCTTGTGGTTGGAGTCTAGGCTGATGAGCTACAGTGGCCCAGTAAGATGTCAGAAAAAAGAACTAGATAAAAAGAAGAACGCCTTGATTATGAAGGCACCTAAAGTGAAACACCCAGTAAATCGAAAGGCGAAGGTCCAACACGTTATAAAAGCCGGGGTGACGAAGACACACACACAAAAGGTATAATGTGAAGAAATAGGATTATATACTCAAATTTCAAATTTAAAAGTTTGGTATATTAAAAATGGAGTCAGGAAATGACCCAAGAGAATGAAATGTCTTTTTATTTGTTCGTAGTAATATCAGATACATTGGGAATTATGTCATCATGTGATTAGATACAAAATGTACTTGTGATTCACTTTTCATGTGAACACACTCGTTTAACTTGGCGGGTACAAAGTTAATCGTTAGTGTTGAGCAACTGATCCCTCTGTATGTAAGCTTGGTACCTCAGTAAAAAGGTGGTCGACTGAAAATGGCCGAAGCGTGGAATTATGTTTATGGTAATATGAGGTAGTACATTAGGGAGCACCAGTTAATAAATAGACATGCGTAAAGAGTTGGAATGTGAGTGTTTAAGAGAAAGCTTGCGTTCTGCTCGTCAGTTAAATGATCTTTATTTTCTTTGGGTCTTTAAGGTTTTATTCAGACTATGGCGACGGTCACGGTCCAATTGAGGGACGATCTCGTTCCAGTCACGGTTCTGGGGTATTCATATACACGGTCCAGGGAAGGGACGATCTCATTCCGGTCACGGTTCTGGGATATTTACATACACCGTCCAGTAAAGGGACGATCTCGTTCCGGTCACGGTTCTGGGGTATTCACATACACGGTAAAGTCCAGGAATGATCTCGTTCGAGTCACGGTTTTATCAAATGTATTAGAAGCATATACTGATTATCATTATCTCATCTCAAATGAACTTAACTTTATCTACTATGTTTTTCACTACATTAGAAATATTCTGAAAACTAGAATCGTCTGAATCATTTGCAGAGGCTATATTTTCAATAATAAGCGTATTAGAGATATATATATTAATCGATGTGTTTTTAAGTACACATACGTCTCTCATCATCGCACCAGCGTAATTTACTCTTCTTTAGATCCATGTTTCACAGCTCCAAACCCAGTGACGACCGAAGCATTAAGACTTGCGTGAGCAACACGCTATAACCAGTTCACACTGACGGTCGGTCAGCTACGGAAAGTAACACCCTCCCTCACAGTAGTGTTAGTCTGGTCCAGGTGTTTCTGGCCTGTGTTGTTGCTGTGGCCAGAGTGTTTCTGGCCTGCGTTGTGCTGTGGCCCGCGTGTTTCTGGCCTGTGTTGTTGCTGTGGCCCCGAGTGTTTCTGGCCAGTTTTGTTATTATGGTCAATATTGTGCATTTAGCTAGTGCTGTGGTTGCGGTCATCTTTTGGTTATAGCTAGTGCTATGAATGTTTGAAGTGTGACTGTGAGTAGTGTTGAGGTTGTACCCAGTGTCGTGGTTGTAGAGTTATAACCAACGTTGTAGTGCTGATCGTTGTTGCTTTTATGGTCGGTGTTGCCTTTGCAAAAATTGCAGTGGATATGGCCAGAGTTGTGGTTATAGTCAGTGTTGCTGTCGTAGACTCTGATATGGAGAGTATTATAGAACTGGCCTGTGTAGTGGTTTCAGACAGAGTTGCAGGTATGGTAGTAAATGAACTAGGTGACTGTGAACAGTAATCTGTAGTGGGTAGTGTTATGCAATGACAATTGTTGTGGTTGTAATCACTGCCAAATTTGTGACAACTGTTGTTATTTAAGGTGGTTGTGGACTCGATTTGAATGCAGGAAGTAGTTATAATCGTCGCTGCTTATGGATATATCTGATTGTGAACATAGTTTTAATTGTCACATTGCAGTAGCAACTGTTGTTTTTTCTTTGCTGTGTTCCACATTTAGATAGTGTTTGGGTTATTTGTAACACATTTTGATCCTTCACTTTGTCACATCTGCGTATGTGGTGTGGTTTAAGAGCGCCCAGAGGACATCTGTACGTGCTGTGAATGAGGCCAGGTAGTACTCATCATCTACATTCTACCCCTTGTTCTGTGCACTAGATGTGGACCCTCATACTAAGTACATACTATGTTATGGACACCTATTGTATATCCTTCAAGTTTACAAGAATCAGTTCCTCGTACATTACTTTCATCGATGCATATTTCTGATTTCCTACAACGAAATACCTATAGTATCTTTATTCCATCAATACAAATCGTCCACCAACAACAAAAAAGCAGGAATTTTCATCCATACTTGTTGTCAAGGGATACAAGCGATACCTGGCTGAAGCTTCAAAATATCATGATCACGATTTGAAAATATCTATCCAAGGAACGAGTTTTAAGATACTTCTTCTTTAACAAATAATACTCAGTAAATTCATGAAGTATTCCCTGAGTACTGAGACTAATGAACTACAGACGAGGTTACTATGGTACTTCTGATCATGTGACCATGGCATTAGACAAGGTGAGACTACGTATACTTTCACTTTCTCCTAACCTGGCCAAGGTCAGCTGGGCTAACCTCCTCCCTCCTTCAACCATACAGCCTATTGATTGTTACGATCCTCAATAGGGAATACTTACTCCTTCCCGTTCTAATTCGTTATCTTTCCTAAATCAGTTATTTAATGCACGAATGACGTAATGGCCTTTTGCTGATATGAACGGTAAATTGTATGGACATCCGCGTCTGTTAAGAAGTACGTTAAGGTCCGTCGGGTTGAGGAAGGCATACAGAGGTTAAAGCCGTGGACTTTGGTGACTTTTGCCTGATCAGTGTATGAATTTCACGAAGAAAGGGCAAGCAGAGGTCGGATCACGAGACTAAACAAGACGCTTGCAATGAAAAATGTAAAGAAGTATTTCTAAATTGTTAGACGTGTGGCTTAATGGAACGGTTGAAAGTGTAAGCAGAGGCATTATACTTAAAATGATGTATGGTGGTGTAGAAAGTTTTCAAGAGATGCGACCGCACTGATGCAGAACCCTCCCTACTGAACAAATAGGTAACAGCTACTCGCTGTCTTGGCGTAATACGGATATTGCGCAGAAAACTCCGTCCAGACGGGCAAAGCAAAGCGTCAGCAGTCCAAAAAGATATCCAATGTTAATCAAGTTATCACGTATGTTTATCGTTATCTGAGGGTGTCTGGTTTGTTTCACTCGCTACAGTCATTTCCCGAAATTCGCTCTTTCCCTGATTCAGCAATTACATGCATTCCCCTCGCGGTCCAATGTATATCCTAGTATCGTATATTACGTACGGTATACCAAGATTACTAAGCTCTACAATGGTCTAACTTCAGCTGCCGTCGCTGCACAAAACTGTTTCATGGTGAATGCACCAAATTTCCCTTAAGCTTGATCAGTAACGTTAGCTTGCAAGCACCTTGGTAAACATCTACATTCTCAGAACTGATCTAAATGGATCTTGATTTTTATGCCGTGGTTATCTATCGTATAGCATTGGACACACACACACACACACACACACACACACATACACACACACACACACGCGCGTTTAAAGAGATATGATAATGTGATGAAGAATTTACATAACGAGCATTTCTCAGTCTTTTTGAGATACAGTAAGGAAACAACACACCCCAAATCCATGGCTGGTCGGTTCTGACTGTCTAAAGTGGAGTGGGAACATCCTCAGCCTGCCTTGTGTGCCGAGGTTCTTCAGGTAAAGCCTGTTTCCAGTGTCATCATGAGAGCATGTGTCGCGGGAGCAGCGTGTGACGCCCGTGCTCAGCCTTAATCTGATGACACCATTACGCTACATACCGTCCCTCAGGTCAGCCCTCAGAGGCGACTGAAGCTGTCGCGTTCATTTATTGGTTACTGAACAATAACCTTGATTTGAACACTTAGTACTTAGCATTTCCTTAAAGTTTGCTTGTACAAGATAAATACGTTTTCTGCTATTCCCTTGAGTTCCCATGTAAGTATTAATAATGAACGAGATATTAATCCTTAATAACAGGAAAAATATCTATGGATATGTAATAAGATAGTCTGCTCTACTGGACAGTGGACTCGTAAAAGAACTTTGAAGTTTCTATGTATTTCTCATTACTGTGTAAAGTAGCGCAGCACAAACTCTAGCATTCGCTACAATTCAGTAATATGTACAGCCTCTAGTATGCGTAGCGTCTACGAACACAATCAGAATAACAACTGCAGTAATAAACATGATTTTTCACATGGAACACCTTATTTGACGAAGTCCAGCGGGAGAATGTATGGGAGAGCCATGGGTATAGGGAATTCAGTGGCAAATCACATATGTACTATCAGCAGTCATTGTTGAGCAAAGCCTTAGTAATAAAACAACAGTAGTGTAAACTGCTAAATAAGTCATACTTGCTAATGGCGTAGGGCGGAAGGTCAGTGTTCCAAGGCATATGTAAAAAGACTGAAAAGTTTTCATGTTTCTGAGACGTTCCTCCAGCCTAGGTTATCGATAGTGTAACACAAGAAAGCGTATAGCACATGCATTCGTAACTACTTGAATCAAATATATAATGATGTAAGTGAGTATCATTTCAAAGTCAAGGGTTATCTTGAATAGGATTCCAGGTCAATGGATGCTCAGTTATCCACACAATGTTGTCTGCGTGTTGGTTGTATAGGAGTTAATGGTCATTAATCCATATCAAACTACGAACACGATAAATATAATCAGCCAACAGAATGCTTGCGCCAAGACTGTACGTATGTAAGTGATTCCAACTGGAAAATTGACATACAAAATTAAGATATTCCCCGAATGCTGTTTTAAATATTTGCTACTGTTATGGCAATGATGGCAAATACGACGAGGACATATAAATAACGACGGCACTGCACCTGATCGAGGAACAGTGTATTTATATGAATGACAGTGACAGCTCATGTCTTTGGCAGACTTGAGCAGTGGTGACAGACTATCGTGTTTCCTGTATCCAGCTGACCAGGAATGCGATCCTCTAGACCACAGCAGTACCATCCTTAGTTATGATGGCATGGACTTTGACCCGATTCTAGATTGCTCTTCGTACTCAACAAATGGATTAACTTGTTCCGGTCATGGCCACAATATGAAGTGTGCTGGTATGTGTCATGCATTCGGTCGACGTACATGGTATGTGGCAGTACACAGCCGTGGTCAGGGACCACCAACTGCCCTACAGAATGACCTCTGGACCTTTGACCTCTGAACCTTTCTCATTGATCCCGTGGTCACAGAGACATGCGTAGGTGGGATGTGTCGAAGTCATTCCTCCTCGTTATCTCTTAAGACATGATATGTACTTTGACTTAAAAGAGAAGCAACCAATACCCACCTGCTCCTCTCCTCACGCAGGCTTTATCTATATGTGACGAAGGGGAGTGGGACGATTACACCATATCACTCAGGGTATGTGTTATCAGGCAATCGTGCCAATGACTGACCGAGAAATTTTGATGAGACGTACTTGTTATCTTTAGTCTTAGTTTAGGTACATTCAGTTGTTGGCAATTTAGTGTGAGGTCTGCTGAGGCCTATTTCTGTAGAGGCAGTGTTGTCCACAGAAATACACTTATCCTCATCTGCGTTACACAGTAGTGTGTTTATAGTTACTGGTCTCGTAACCTAGGGTAGTAGAGGGTATGGAGCCTTTCCTAGTATAATGCCCTCCTTCACTCCCATCTAGTTTACTCGCCTATCTACCCCAGACCACCACGTACCCGTCTTCCCACTGTCCCCAACTGAAAGTCGTACCCTGATCTGTCATTCAATAACAAGTGTACCTCTGTGACGTCACCATTATAAGCTTGCCTACCTCTATGACGTCACAGACCTTCCTCCTCTAAAGCCACACCAATACTGTCTTACATCACCCACTAAGTACGAGACCCAACACTTACATAGCCCATCAGTTCTCCACCGTGCATAGCTAACCCACTACCTACGTAGCCCACTGACCCACAAGTTTACGTACCCCACCAACCCACCATCGACTTAGCCCACCTACCCACTTCCTACGCAATTCACCAATCCACCATCAACGTAGCCTAAACTAAGAAAACCAATCATTAATCCTGGCGTTCGTGAAAGAAAACTGAAGTCAGTATTAAAACCTTAATACGGAATTTTGTGATATTCGATGACAGATGTTACTTTGAGTTTCTGTGGCACATTGGGGGTTCATATATGTTTTCATTTAGTAAGGTGGAGTGCACTAATATCAATAATAATCTTTCCGTACTCGTTCGCCGTTTCCCGCGTTAGCGAGGTAGTGCCAGGAACAGAAAATATGTCCCTATTCGCTCACATCCATTCTCTAGCTGTCGTATGTAAAGAACCGAATTCAAACCCCCTGTCCACAACCAGGCCCCATAGATGTTGCCGTGGTTCAGTCAACTGACAGCACGTCCGCCCCTGTACACCACATCGCTCCAGTTCACTCTATCCCATGTACGTCGTACACCCTCTTGCATGTTCAAGCCCCAAGAGCTAAATTTTTTTTTCCACTTTACATCATTCCATCTTCAGTTCGTTGTTCCTCTCAACGTCCTCTTTACTTCTTGGCGTATATGTCCTCTTTGTCTACCTCTCCTCAGTAATGCAGCACACCCTCTTCATATCTCTCTAATTACCACACATCTCTGTTACCCGATCATTTCTTACGCTATCTACCCGCCTCATACCACATATTGTCATCAAACGTAATTTCTAACATATCCCTCTTCTGCCAGAATTCGCATACATATCGTCAGGATAGCTATATCTCCAAGCATGACCGGACAATATAGAAAGAATAGAAGAGAATGGAGATTGGATAATAATAATAAATGTAACACAAGAGAAGGAGCTGCATAACAATCACGATCTAGCGTTATGCAACAATTTCCACACAAAATCAATCACTAAAACCAAAGAAGTCAGATGCTTGAGAATACTTGCTAAAGATTCAAAAGAGAGCAACATCGGTGTTCTACAGAGAACGCGACGTGATCAAATCAGTCCCTCGCAACCAGCGTCCCGTGGCAATGCCCTATACGTACCATGGTACGTTCCTATGGAAATAAGATTGATACTGCACTGCATTAACAAACGACTGAAATATCCTTTTTATGGAAATACATTCTATAATTATGGTGTTGTACTGTGTACTCCAACCAAGAGACGACGAAGCGGAAGTAAGCATTAGGCAAAGTATTCGTTCGTTCGTGCACTCGCATCCAACAATACTTCCAGCTTTCCACAGTTTGCCTTTTGACCGTGAAAAGATAAGATGTTAATAAAGTTTTGTAGTTGTTTTTCATTTGGTATATGAAATATTCTATAAATTACTTGAATATGTATTTGATCATGTAAAGGCACTACTTTTTTGTTTAATGTACTCATGTGCATTCAAAAAGATTTTCATTTTCTATTGTCAATGGATAATGGGCAGTAACAGTAGAATACACGAAAAATTGAGTCGATGTGCTTTGAAGATCAAGCACACTGGGAAGTGTGATGTTTAGAGAGAAAAAAAAAAAGGTCGAGAAGCACTGGATTACATTACGAAAGGTTCAAGAAATCGGAGAGTCTGGATTACATTAACAAAAATTCGAGGAATCGGAGTGGTGTCATTACGTATTTCATGGATATCTGAGGGTTCTTTTGTTTTGACTTCGTTCTCAAGGCAAGTCTGTAGAGAATGGGGTTATAGTTTTATCCATCGGATGGGAAAGGAGCAGATTAAACCCCTGATCAGGTTACAGAGGTGACCTCTCTTGTGTACAACGTAACCTTGGGTTAGAAATAATATTACGTGGAATTTTGAGATTGATCACTAAGCCTCAGTTGTTAGAGCAGTGTGGGAAGTGCTACAAGATCATCCTAGAAAAGAAGAGTCCCTCCGGGAGCCGGTGAGTGTGTATGTGGAAGGGTCGGGTGGGTGGTGGTGGTGGCCTTGCTGGGGGAGGGTGACCAAGAGATAAGCATTGCTTCACAATTCTGTGTACCGGGGCAATCCAACCTCGTTAACGCAGATACATTGATCCAACCTAGCGCACTTTATCATCATACTCTCTATCACAAACGAACAGTAGGTGTTACATGATAATGAATCAAAAGAATTAAGGCGACTATCACATGAAAAACGAGCGTGATCGGACTTCAGGTGGTCGCTAGCTGCAGTGGTGGCGGCTGACATAGCCATTCTGGTTTCTCAAGACTCTGCGTATATGAGTCACTTCTCGACTCCCCGGCGGGTACTTTGCACCACCACCAATTTCCAGAGCGCTGCAGGCGCTGGTAATTCATAATAAGTGCTTGATGTACTGTAGGAGGAATGATACCATTGGGAGCTAAGATGTTTGGATATTCATGTCTTTACACCGTCCCAAATGCACTTGCTGAAGACTAAACAATTAAAACGCATGTATATTTCTATGTCTATCCTGGACTGACTTGTTTGCTCAACATTTGCTCAAATCCCCAAATCTTAAATATAGGCATTACTACACAAATGTAAGGAATATCTCATTAATATCATCATCTTGCATTATAATCAACGCAACGTGATACATTACATTTACATCAATCGCTAGGTTTTTTACTATGTAATATCATTTCCTCGTCATTACTATTAAGTTTATAGTGGACATGAAATAAAAATCTATCATTATACACATTAATTTTCTTACAATCTAACATTTCCTATATCAATCAATATAAAAATATGAGCTTATTTCTTGTAAAATATATAGTCTGATTTTACCATAGGTAACACCTGAAGCATATTTACGTATACCTAATTCCAGTAAATTGCGGGGTAATCTGATTAAAGCACTGGTATTCACTGAAGTATGGAACTATGTTGTTTCTAGGCTCTATAATACTAGGCTGTATAATACTAATTCTCATATTTTTCTTTTGTTTCCTTCACCTTCATTTGGTTGCCGCGCCCTCAAGAACCTCTCCCACATTCCTTCACTCCTTAAACCTGTTTCTCCAGTCACTAATCTAGGGAAACAATCATATTCATTATTTTATCGGCCTTCACCTGGTCCTAGTCTAGGTCTATCCGTACCACGCATTATGGGATACACTTGCTGCATATATATGCTATACCCTTATTAACAAAAACATGCAAAAAAAAAAAATCTGGAAGAGATTGTTCAGCTGCGTATTTCTCATGGTCAAAGCGGACGACAGGGAATGGCAGACTGTCGCCCTTGGGTGAGGACCTCCCTCCTTCCCCGGTCTTTCCCAACGACGGTCCAGCAGATGCTTAATCTTTAACACGTGAACGACCGCAGGACTGCATCCAAATACCTCTACAGTTTTATCATTATAACGTATTTTATCGGAGACTTAGCCCTCTGATTTAGCAGAACTACATATGAAGATGCAAGAGACAGTCTGTGTCTCTCACTAAGTTTGGGAGATCCGTGGTATATGGAGTAACCGACAACCTGGATACAGAGGGAACTCGCAAGCTGGGAGGAGTAAAGCCACATCCCGCAGACATTATCAAGCTACATAAACGAACGTATATACGAGATGAAGGCGCCGTCTTCTCAAACACATTGACCTCTACAACACATCCCCACCAGCGTAGTCACGGATTTTACAGAGAATTTACCCAGTCTTCCTCCCTAGACAGAATAAGACGTATGGAACCCAAGTTTGGAGCTACACTATCCCGTACATCTGGCACTTTGCCTCAGCACACTAGGAAGCGATGAAGTTGAACGACTGAGCACTTTGCATCAACACCCTAGGAGCCAACAGTCAAGTTGAGCCATTAAGGCCTAACGAAAAGGACATTCTTGAAATCATTATTTGCCACAATATACTTAGCTCCACCATCCACCAAAATACTATTATAACACTGACGGACGCTGGCAACTCGCTGCTCGCAAATGAAATTTGCATTTAGACTATACTCCAAACATAGATATTCAGAAAATTGATATCACATCAAACTTTCCTCAGTAAAGGAAACTAATGATATAGTTCTGAAATCCAGTCTAACGTGAGAAAAAAAAAGGCCAAAACGTAGGCCGAAGTGTTACCAGCGGCCCACAGGACACTTGCCTGAGCGGAGAGACGGTCCATAATGCTAACAATTTCAGTAGGCGATTAAAGAAGCGCGTGCACAGCAAGAGTGTAAGTGGTCTTAGATTTATCCTTAGAAGGTGATAAAAACTTGTCGGTTAATAGATGTAACCTGACCTTGACGACCATAACGACCTTGGTAGTCACTAGGCCTAATGCCCAGATGACCAACTACTGAACAACAAAGTAAACACGCAGCACTACGTACGTGTGGGTCAGTTTTCATTTCTTTAAGATGTAATAATCGTAAGGCTTGCTTTAGCACACGAACGTAAAGCAAGTTTAGTGGCTTGATCAAGCAGGAAGTAACTCATTTTCCCTGTTACAGTAAAAGATGACCAAAAAAAACGTAGCTTCAAGCGAAAACTGGCAGTCGAATGATCTAATTCAAGGCCATAAAAAGATACTTATGGCATAAAATGGATTATGCACAGATACTAAAGTTCGAAAAATAATCAATTTTTCTATTCCTCGAACATGATACAACGCTGTAAGTACGACTTTAAGACCTATACACGTGACTTATGGCCAATCTTTTACCCACGAGCTGTAGGGTTTCGTTCAACCCGGCGAAAGGCAGAGGATAGACAGCGAGCGATGGTGTAGCGGGCGGGTAACAGTGAAAGTGGTCGTCAGCCATGCCCGCTACTTGATCTTCTACCTCCTCTTCCTCCGTTACCACGCCATACCATGTACTATTACCATCCCTCCTCTGACTACCACATCACCACTACTACAACACCACCACTGACACCATACCATATTACCATCACCCTTACCATTACGACTAACGTAACCACTAACACAACCGCTACTATTGCTGCTATTACCCCTAGTATCACTAGTCCTACCACCGCTGATACCATCACCTTACTTTCATAGATAGCCAAGCTCCTGCGGCATCCCCTCCCCCCACATCACTACCACCACTACAAGGTGGCAGCCACGGCGATAATCATCATTCGACGACTGTTTCTCAGTATGTAGGCCATCCGGACAGCCGCCCTGCCCGGGTAGCAGCCCTCCCATCGGCCACCACCGTCAGTCAGTCAGGTCCGAGCCTCACAAAACTCACTCTCGGACGCAGTGTTGCCATCCTCCCCCAACGATGCAAACTTTTACCCACCTTGGTGTAATTACATAAATATACACATCAGATTGAAAAAAAAAATTACGTGTGTGGTTTTGCGATCATACTTTGTCTGAGTGTTGATTGTCACGTAATGAAATGTATAATGAATAAGCACATAAGGTAATGCTAGTGCACAACAAGAACAATGTAAAAGCTGTAAATGTCCAGTTAATGATAATATACAATATACAAAAGGATTAAAGTGAGTTATAGGTACCCAGAGTCTGTTTCCAGCAGTTCCTTCAGCCCAATGCTGCACTACTTCCACTAGCAGGTATATGTGGACTCTTGAAGGGAGTTCTCTGAAGAGACTTCTAAACGATACAGATTCGTCAAAGGTGACTTTTCTCACTCGGGGTACCTTTTGTGGGTACAATCTAATTATATATATATATATATATATATATATATATATATATATATATATATATATATATATATATGAAACTCATGCTAAAGGCATAAACTTCAGGGTAACACAACTTACTGAACTTCTCTACCGTGAATTTTCTCTCTCGTGCTTACGTCTGCATATTCTAGATTGCCCTTTGAAAGAACCCAGTGACTACTCCAGGCCTTGTGCATTCGTTATATGGCGTAAGATGAATAATAGGTTCATTCCTGAAACCTTTACACCCTGGTCAGACCTTTATTAGTATCGTATCTAGTAAAGGCAGTCTCACATTCTCTTCCTGTACCACTGTAAACTGTATTACCACTGTTTACATTGATGAATATTCTTATTTTCCAGCGTTCGTTTCCTTAGGAATTATCACTACTACGTCGTATATGTATCCCTAACATGTTGCATTCCTACCCATGATTCTGTTGTAGCTGTCCATCTCCGAAGTTTCCGTACACACGCACGCCATGACAACCCTAAAGGTGAAAGCCCATGGCCTGTGTCCCCTGTACCGTCTGTACTCGTTGAACGTGAGTGGCCCACACCTGACACAGAAAGACAATAGATTCACATGATCTGTTACTGATACTCGTTATCCATCGCTCGCAAGGGCCCCCAGTTTACCAGCACGACAGTGAATGAAGCCTCAACATCAAGAGGAAGCTAAAATTTTATTAACAATAGTAGTGCTACTCACTTTTTTTTTCCGAGATCCCTCGAATTCTTCTGGTGTTCAACCAATGGTGGATCCGAAAGCGTTATGGAGTGGCCTTGGCCAACCGCTTGGCCTGCCTATGCGATGCTCTTCCTCTACCTAACGTTGTGAACGTGTTGTTACCCTGAGGGATTATCGATTCAACCTATGAAGAAGGCCAAGAGCATGATGGAGAGGCCCAGCGGTAATGCTTAGAGCAGCATAGCAGAAAACAAGAGGTATATATATCTGTCCCCAATTCAAGGAAGGCTTGAGACATAGCTAAATGCTTACAGAAAATGTTAAGAAATATTAGCACTTCGTCCTGAAACCACATTGTTCCTCGCCAGTCTGAAACTCTGTACATGCTACCACCCTCTCAATCGCCGCTCTCGGGAAATCTGGAGCCTGCAACACAGGGGCACAAGTCAGCAAGCGGCGAATCTTGTCGCTACTTCATGAGCAGGCATCGCACTGCTCCTTCGGATGACTGGATTAACGACAGGTAAGGCCACCTGAATGAAGCTAGGCCTAAACCTCCTGTACATAGTAACCGGCCACCTACCTCTGGTGGGTGGGTACGGGGCAGTTCCAAATGGCCTCCACCGTGAGAGTGGCCGTGACCGACATGTGTTCCCGGAACGTGGCCAAACTCACTCATCGTCAGGTTGACTGTGAGTCCTACGTTGCCCAGTTCAGTGGGAAACGGTCTGAAGCCATCCTACGTGTCGCTGAAGACAACTAGATCCTCCATATAAGAATGTACCCGTCCAGGCCAATAGTCACCAAATGCATCGGTCACTGGAATGTAGATGAGACATTCCATCACCCGAGGGGCATGACCCGCGCCTGGAACAGCCCCATAGGGTCATGAAAACGAGATTTTCATTACCGTTTAAATCAAGCTGACCTGGGAGGACCCCACATGATGTAAGTGACCTTCCTCATACCATCGAAGACGTCGTCAGTACGAAACAGAGTGAAGGAGTTTGGCCTCAAAATACTTGGTTGACCCTCTTATGGCTCATGCCCAGCTGCAGACTCTCGTCAGAATTGGGAACCAGCACGCAAGAGGGCGCCTGAGTGATTGAGCTTCTCTGGATGAGGTTATGGGATCCCAAGGTAGTCTACTCCCTTCCTCAGACACTTTGCCTTGGCAAGGCTCGTCCAGTAAGGAGATTGTCTTATGGGTGTGATCTCATCTCGCAGGGTCATATGGTGCTGGTCAAGGAGCAGGGTTAAGGATCATTTCCCAAAATGGGGTTATAATCCTGCAACAGAGTCAACACATCAGCGGCTTGGACCAGCGGAAGGTTAACGGGTTTTAGCCAGGATTCACATAACACAGACGGACTAGATAGCCTTAGGTTCACAGATTTTTCGAACTCTCTCCCTATGTCCATGGGGTTTCCTCCTGACTAGCTAAGGATGACGAACACCACAGTGTGTGCAAGCACTTCCTCCCTGCCATGATTAAGCTTTAAGTCACGTACATTACTCTCCCTGGCCGTCGCCTGCCGTGGGTTCTTGTAATGATTGTCACTCGTCTCTTACCCTTAGCTTTGCCCTGAATGGACCACTTGTCATGGATTACGGTACTTAGGACTCGGCTTTAGTACTTGGTCTCCAGGCCTACCCTCCCTCACTCAAGTGTTGGCATCATACCTCTCTCTCATCCAATTTTGGACTGCTGTAAGGTCCTCCCTAGCTACCGTAGTGGATGGCCCTCCGTAGATGGGCTCTAAACCTGTCCACATGCACAGATTTCGGCATCTTGATGTGATTATCGAGGCGGGTTTCCGTCATGACCGTAAGGGGACCTCTCACCTCATGCCCGACCACTATACGGAACGGGATAAACCTGAGGGGAAGTCTATGGTCTTTCGTAGATGACGAACAGCATATAAGGCACGCCCTCGTCCCAATCCGGGTGTTGCTCGTGGCAAAATCTTCGAAACATAATCTTTGAAGGCTTGATTATAAACCTTTCTTAAAGCACCGTGTGATTCAGGGTGGTATGTTGAACCCCCTGATAGTGTTGGATGTCTAAGCCACCCATCACCTGCTGAAGGAGTCTCAGCGTGAAGTTAGAACCCCAGATCAGAGTTGACAATACGGGGAACAACAGACTGGATGAGGCACTTAATCATTTCGCTCACTACACTCTCAGAGGTGATGTGACGCTAAGGTATGGATGGCTTAGTGGCCTCTCGTAGTTACGCACATCATAGTTACCAAAATATTGGTTGCCACACCGGGTTTTGGGAGTTGCACGCAGTCTCAGCAGCTCACCAAAGAAACCCTCCTTGGAGGGAATGGGAATCAAAGGTGCTGGTAGAATGAGTTGATTAGGCTTACCAATTGATGAACACGAGTGACTGGTGTTACCGTATCTACCCACCCACACCTCGCTTCAAACACGGTCATTAGAAAGATGGCAGGATCTTTCCTAGGTTTTAATCATTCTTGGGTGTCCTCTAGAAAAGAATCGTGTGCCAACCTGAGGACCTCACCCCAGCGATGAGTCGGACAACATAGCGATCAATATGCCAGGGCTCGTCAGTGGGTATGTGTGCTGGCTTACATATACATTCATTAACATCCCTGACTGGGAAGTTCTGAGCCTCCCTGGCACTGTGTGTTTTAGCCATATACTCAGCCAGGCCAAGGTCTGCCTGCTGAGCTTCAATTAACTGAGTAAACGGAACCTTCCTGATAACTCAGAGTTCACCAGACGAGCTAGAGTCAATATCATACAAGGAATGAACGTCTACCTCCCCAGCATTCTTGAGGGACTCCCTCTCATGTGTTACGTCACCACTTTCCCCTGTCTTCCTCCCCCACCGAGTCAATGTCCAGGGCGCCTCGTGATACGCCTTACTTTTTTCTTCCTTTGATAAAAAAAAAGATAACAGCAAATACACTTTCATTTGGATCATCCGGTCCTGAATCGTAATGGCATCACACGGTCGAGGAGGGCTGGATGGTTTCCAGGTCCCCTTTGACCGACATCAAATGTCTCAGATTCAACCTTCATTTGTGTAGCACACAATCTTTCCACTTCCTTTCATGATGCTTTTCTTTCTGAAACCCAACTGTCCAAAGCTGCATCCACTCTATATTATCAGATATCTAACCTCAATCTCTGCCATCATGTCCTTCCCAAGGATAGTATTTGTGGCTGTTGTAATATAAAAACGTCCATTGTTTGTACTGTGTATACTGACTCTCCTGACTTTGATGCCATCTGGATCAAAATTTCTTTAACATCTAATTAGCATCACTGTTTCGTCTGACTTCATCAGTCTATAGCTACCAAACTGGTAAAGCTACTCGTTCTGGTAGTTTAGTTTCCTCCAATTCATTTTTGAATGATTCTGCATCTAATTCTCCTCCCACTGAACCCCTGCAGTCCCATCCATTCTTCAAAGGTCTTCTTCCGAGTACTTTTTCTTCTTCAGGAGGACAAAGCAAATGACCCAGATGGCATATATACCTCCTGGGATCCTGAGGGAATGTGGTTTTAAACTGGCTCCGATCCTTGCTCGTCTATTTTGCCTTTAAGTGAAATTCAAGACTCTTCAATCATCTTTGAAGCATGCAAGCCTTGGTGCAGCCAATCCCAGAGAAGGGAGACCGCTCTAACCATTCCAAGTATTGCCCCATTGTTCATGATTTCGGCGACTGTAGCTATTGTTGTATGAGGAACTCTTGCTTTTCCGGTACTGAGTTCATGTCGTTGCTCCATAGGTGTGAAAAGTTTATGCCAGAGAGTGGTGAGCCAGGAGTCAGATGGTGGATATATCCAGCCACAGAGCACCTCGGTGCCTGGGAGGCAGTGGACTTCATGACGGACAGTCTGACTGATGCAGGTCGAAAGAGTCTGACGTTTTGTAGCAGACTGATCCCTCTACCTTAAGCTGGGGGGTGTTGCTTGCGCGGGAGTGGCAGAAACAGCCCGGTGCACCCACACTGATCCCGTTGGGGATTAGGAGAAAACATCGGTTGGTGAGAGGCAGGATGCAAGAGGAACCCTGGCCTAAAAGCTGTGTCGCTCTACCTGCTCCCCACCAGGAGATAGGTCAGGCTATGTCACATGTCATTAAGGTCAGGGCGACTGGATTACGATCGCAAGATCAGGTTTTGGTCAAGGCTATGGGATGTCAGGTGAGATTATGCAGCACAGTTATGTAGAGTCACAGGGTAACGACCTTGTACCCGTCCAAGCCACCTCCCTACCACCTCCAATAACCCTTGCTGCTCCTTCGTGCTACCTGTAGTATATCACCTCTGCTGCCACTTCCTGCCACCTCCAGTACTCACACTGCCACCTTCCTACCACCTCCAGTACTCACACTGCCACCTTCCTACCACCTCCCGCGCCACCAGTACCTCTCCCGCCACTTTCATTACCAGTGCTACATCCTCTCCACCACCTCCAGTGCCAATAACTTCCCCTTCTCCACCACCTCCAGTACCAGAAACATCTCCCCACCACCACCAGCTGTATGCAATACTACCCTTTCTCCAACCCCTTCCAGACCAGCTGGCTGTCGCCTCCTCTCCCTCTTCCCCTCCCTCCTTTCCCCACTCTGTGCGGAAGGCCAGCCGGCTGCCGGCAGAGTCCGGCATGGGTGCGGATCTGTCGAGTGAGAGAGTAGCAAAGTACCTCACCCGTCCCATGACCAGCCTGGCAGCCAGCCAAGCTGCTGTTCAAGCAGCTACCCCTCCGCACTCAAAGCACCTGCACTGGTACTGTGCAAAGCAGTTATGGCAGCTAGCCAGCTGATGTTACAAGCAGCCATGGTCATCAGTTGATGTATTCGTCCAGGTGGTGTACGGGAGTGTGAGGTGCCATATGACTCAGGTGGTGGGCGGGAGCCAGCTAATGTATCTACAGCCAAGCATGTCTAGTGCAAGCAAATCAGTCCCTAGATGCCAGCCCCCATAGTGTGCAAGGTGCGAAGGCAGCTAGCCAGATGGTGTACCTACAGCCAGAGAGCCAGCTGGCAAGGCTCGATGCCACAAGCTTCACCATTTGTTGTGATATCTGGACGCTCCATTTTCTCAGCGTTAGAGTCCAGTACAGCGAGCTATGGCTTAAGTTACTGACCCTTACACCGCCTTATAGTACTTGACGTTATGCCCTTATTATCCTTACATATTGTGACGTGTGACGTGCCACACTGTTAGGCCAGAATGGTCACATGACGGTAATACCAGGTCACAACGTCTTGTTACCTGACACCGTTACAATGTCATAACCTTCCACTGACGTACGTATAAGTCTTGGGAAAATTCTACTGATACGCATTTCAAGATCCAGTAAAGATGAAATTATTACGAATATCATCATAACGAAACTTGGGTCGGTATTAAGAAGACACTGGGTAAAACACGATTCAAGATATTGATGAGAAATGCAATGGAACCAGTCGATAATGTTTATCAATATCATGAAACAGGTCAGCTCGAGTGTCTAACGAGTTAGAAGATAAGCGTACGAGCGTAAAAGATCATCATCACATATATAAACAAATATGGACTTAAATTCGGTAATGTTAGAAGTTGCACATCACCGTGAAGTATGTGGAATTCCTGAGAACAGATCAATAAACCAGTAAGACAACCTAAACAGATCTGACCAATGCAGATGATAGTTCCCGTCCAAAAGGCTCCATTTCTGTAACATGACAAAAGTAAGCATATCAGCGAAGACAGAGCCAGCTCAGAGGGTTACTAACGTACAAAAGTGACGGACGACTCCTGAAATAAAGCTTCCTAGTTAGTATAGTTGTGTCATATTGTCAATACATCCTTGTTCTTTCTGGGGGGAAAAATAAAATCGCCGGCTCAGCTCGAGCCGGCGGCCGTTGCGTCATGCCCGCCATCAGCTGGTCGCGCTGTCGGAGGTACGATAGCTGCAAGGTAAGATGGCCACACTCTGGAGTCAAGGCATTTAAATAACTCAGATAACGTAACAGGACTGAACTGCATCAGGGGGGTTCTTGTATCCTCATGATTATAATATAAGTACATTCATTTATCATAGTAATTACATCAAGAATATATATTGTTTCTGTACACACGGGCCAGCAGGAGCGGCAGACAGTGGGTGGAGAGGAAGGCCAAGCATGATTTGTTGGCCATTCTTTGAGATGAATGCTTGAGTTACTGTCTCTCTCTCCCCAGTTAGTTATTTTCTGAACGCTGATAACCATTCAAGTTGGAATCAGTTATAGACATCTTAACATCAAAGCTTTCCTTTCTAAATGACTAGCAGTATGTATATATATATTTTTTTTCCTCTGAAAAAAAAATGCATCCCAAGTCATTGATAAATAATTTCAATAGAATTAGGGTCTGAATCCCCTCCCCACCCCCATCACCCTGTTCGCCCCTTATGCTGTCAGCTGGAAATAGTTGCAAGTCTGGTAGGTGCCAGCTACGTGTTGGAACCACCGGCTACGGACGGCCTCGTCCTAAACGTTGACGAACATAGTGTTCTTAAAATATTCATTCAGAATAAGACTTACTTTCATGACAATGGTAATAAAATCTAAATATTGTTTACCTGATACCCTCTGCTTAGTGGAGTGGATGTATTGCATGTAGGAATATTGGATTTTTACGTAATATAAAGGATATTCCAACATTGCGACGGTCTACTAATTATGAGATCTTTGTAAGCAACTCATGTATAGAAATGTTAACACATTTTTCTCGTGTACCCCAAGTACCCTGGCGAAATCACTGATAGCCATTATATTCAACTGTATATTGAAAAAGCTACATGCACATGGCTGACTGATATGTATGTTCTATTATATATATATATATATATATATATATATATATATATATATATATATATATATATATATATATATATAATTGAAAAAGCTACATGCACATGGCTGACTGATAAGTATGTTCTATTATATATATATATATATATATATATATATATATATATATATATATATATATATATATATATATATATATATATATATATATACATATATATGTGTGTGTGTGTGTGTGTGTGAATAAAGAAGAAAGAAGAGGTAGTGAAATGTGGCAAGGCAACTGGAGTGGATGGTATTGTTATTGAACTTATTATGAAAGGGGGTTACTGTGTTGTTCATTGATTAGTTAGGATTTGCAATGTATGTATAGATCGTGGTGAGGTGCCTGAGGATGACCGTAAATGCATGTATAATGCCACTATATAAAGGCAAGGGAGATAAAGGTGAGTGGTCAAATTGCAGAGGTGTGTTTGTTGAGTATACTTGGTAAGTTGTATGGGAGGGTAGCGATTGAAGAGCGAGGGCATATACAGAGCATCAGACTGGGGGGGAACAGTGTGGTTTCAGAAGTGTTGGGGGATGTGTGGATCAGGTGCTTGAACAACGTGTCTGAGAAATACTTAGAGAAACGGATGGATTTGTCTGTGGCATTCATATATCTGGAGAAAGAATATGATAGGGTTGATAAAGACGCTTTGTGGAAAGTTTTACGAATATAAGACGTGGGAGGAAAGTTGCTAGTTTTTCTCAAGGGTAATGTCACCGTAGATGTTTAATTTGTTTATGGATGGGGTGGTAAGGGAGGTTAAATCCGAGTCTTGGAGAGAGGGGCGAGTGTGCAGTCTGTGGAGGATGAGAAGGCCTGGTAAGTCAGTTGTTTACTGGTGATATACCACTGGTGGCAGATCCAGTGTGAAAAACTTCAGAGGTAAATGTGAATAAAAGTAACGTTATGAAGCTTAGCAGAGTTGATGGACAGGTTAGTTGAGGTGTGAGTTTGAATGGAGAAAAAATTGGTGGGAGTGAAATGATATAGATGACTAGGAGCGGACTTGGGAGCGAATGGATACATGGAGGCTAAGTTAGTCATAGGGCTGGTGAGGGGGAAATTGTTCTGAAATCCCTGAGGAGTGTGTAGAAAGAGGACATTGTTATCTGGGAGGGCAAAAATGGGTATATTTGTAGGTATAGTACTCTCGCCATTATCACATGGATGCAAAGCATGAGATATAGATAAGACTGTGTGGAGGATAGTGGATGTGTTGGAAATGAAAAGTTTGAGGATAGTATGTGGTGTTAGATGGTTTGATCGAGTAAGTGATAGAGGTATAAGAGAGACGTGTTGTAATAAGAAAAAAAAAAAAAAAGAGTGTGGTTGATAGAGCAGAAGATGATGTGTTGAAATGATTTGGACATAGCGAGAGAATGAGTGAGGAAAGTTGACAAAGAGGATCTATGTGTCAGAAATGGAGGGAACACGGAGAGCGGGGAGACCAAACAGGAAAGGGAAGGATGGAGTGAAAAACTTTTGAGTGATCGGGGCCTGAACATCAAGGAAAGGCGTTCAAGGAATAAAGGCAGTTGGAGCGATTTGGTATACAGGAGTCAGTCAGTCAACGTGCTGTCGGTGAACTGAACCAGGACATACGAAGCATCAGTGGTAAACCATGGAAAAGTCTGTGAAGCCTGGTTACTGTAGATAGGGAGCTATGGCATCGATGCATTACACACAACAGCTGGAGAATGGATGTGAGCGCATGCAGCAGCTTCTCATCATATCTATCTGTTCCACGCGTTACCTCGTTAAAGCGGGAAACGGGGATCAAGTATGTTTTAATATATATATATATATATATATATATATATATATACATTTCAAGGAGATGGTATTACCTAAAGAAACATGCAGGCGTGGCGGCGGCGCCGGAACCTGGCTGGCTGGGTCTCGGGTACGTTCGGCGACGCTCGATAACTTCCCCAAAATTTCCGTTAGGTGAACAGCGCTTGATAAAACGCGGTGATCCACCCTCCGTGTTGATCACATCATGATCAAGTGAGGTCGCCAAACCTCTGTCCGTTGTTACTCAAGCGTTCGTAGATTAAGAAGGTAATGGGAAAAAGAGATGAAAGGAAGGATTTAAAATATTATAAAGAGGTCGTAGAAATCAGCTGAGCTGACAACGTACTAGAGATGATTTTAAACCATAATTGTAAGACTGAAGTGTCTAGGGCAGCGGTATTCACTACGTGGCCTGGGGTTCCAGCATGTGGCCAGCACTTACCAGTTCTACGGCCCGAAAGAGAGGAAAAAGAAAAAAAATATATTTCGATAGAAGTAAGTTTAAGTGATAATCGAAGTTGTAGAGGAAAATTCTCTCATTCTAAAGCATAACAATTTAGCATAAGTCTTAAGTACAGACCTACAGACAAATGTAGATTTCTACAAAGCCTTTGCGGCCCAGTAGAAATATCCTAATGCCTCTATTGCCCTTCGCTAGTTTTCTAGCGAACACCTCTGATCTAAGGTAATATTAGTTACCATATAGAAAGTGTCTACACTAAACATTTCCTCCATGAAAAGACAGACATACCGAACATTTTCTTCGTAAGTTCGATCCAGCAAATGCATTTCTTTTTTTTTTTTTCTTTTTTGGTCCCGAAGAATAATTACATATTGTAATTTGGCGGCCTCAACGCTGCATACTACGGCCTATAACCACCTCACACTTGGCTCTTCACAACCATCCGTGCTGTAACCTACAACCCACCCCCCTATTTGCCTCTTACATCTGCCCGTGCTGGAACCTACAACCATCCCAGTCTCATAACTCCCCTGGGAGAGACGTGGGAAGCTTCCAGAAGATGTATGGCGCCGGCTGGGCTATGGGGGCAAAGGACAATATGGCCACCGATGCTCGGCTGTCATAGTGGGGTAAGGTAAGGCTGTGGTAAACATCTCACGAACAAAACAGATGATACGCTATGGTGACGGTGTTGTGTTATCATGACGCTATCCTCATGTGGTGACGGTGCTGTGTTATGCAGAAGACATTGTTATGATAACGGTATCCTGTTTATAGTGACATGATGTTACGGTTACGGTGTGGTGTTACGGCAGTGATATGCAGACGGTAGCCTGATATAGTAACACGATGTGACGGTTACGGTGTGGTGTCAAGGCATGCACATGCAGTTATGGTGACGGTATCCTGTTATGGTGACATGGTGTGACGGTTGCGTTGTTGTGTTGCTGCAGTGATATGCAGTCACAGTGACGGTATCTTGCTATGGTGACACTATGTTACGGTTACGGTGTGGTGTTACGACAGTAGTATGTGGTCACGGTGACCATAAGGAATAATATGGCTTGCGGCACATTGTGTTGTGGTCCTTATCCCCCATTACACACTGAGTCTGTTGTGTTCTAGCAGCTTCCCTCGGTGCGTTACTTCTGCTGTGGCGTTGCTTTAGAGGCGTTGTTGTGGAGCCGCTCCTTACCAACTGGGGGCTGTGGTGTTGCTGTGGTTGCTTCTCACCAGCTGGGGTTGTGTTGTGGAGCGACCTTACCAGCTGGTAGGGACCCCCCTCCACCGGTTACATAAGACCCCCAGACCCCCCCAACCTTGTCCTCACAATATTATTAGCGAGCCGGCTGGGCTAGACCACTTGATTTCCCCAGGAAGATCAACGCCAGACTTTGGAACACACGACATAGGCATCTCAGTATTGTTCTAGGCTTCTAGAGCCAAGCAAAGGCCATATGACACAGCTTGGAGCCAAGCAAGGGCCATATGACACAGCTTGGAGCCAAGCAAGGGCCATATGACACAGCTTGGAGCCAAGCAAAGGCCATATGACACAGCTTGGAGCCAAGCAAGGGCCATATGACACAGCTTGGAGCCAAGCAAGGGCCATATGCCACCGCTTAGAGCCAAGCAAGGGCCTTTTAAGACAGCCTGGTACCAAGCGAGAGCCATTTGACAACCTAGAGAGCCAAGTGAATGCCATATGACACACCCTGGAGCCAAACGAGGGCAGTTCAACACAGCCGGGAGCCAAGTGAAGGTCATCTAACTCAATGTAGAACCAAGCAAGAGCCGTTTGACACATCCTGGAGACAAGCGGGGGCCATTTGACACAGCCTGGAGCCAAGCGAGGGCCGTTTGACACAGCCTGGAGCCAAGCGAGGGCCATTTGACGCAGGCGAACTCGCCACCAGAAAATAATGTAAGGGAGATTATGAAACAGGCGGACTATATATTGATGGTCTTCGTCAAAGCTGCCCAAAGGTATATCAACAGTGAGCTGGCAAAGACTGCACGTACATACGACGCACATTAGACCTAAGCCTGAATATACATCATTAGTTGTCGTTTCCTTACATGAGCAGAAACATAGAGCTCCTAGAGAAGGTTCAAAGGACAGCAACAAGAATGGTACCTGATGAGGAGTGTAGAATGAGAGACGGGTTAGAGAAATAGAGCCCTCGTGATGCCCACACTGGAAGGTATGAGAATGGGAGTCACAGAGATTACCACCTATATATCATTGGAGGCCACGAAGATGTTAGCACAGATGAGACTCCAGAACAAGAGGACACAGGTCACGAGGAACGTAAGGAAGCATTTTCCTCTTAGCAAGAGTTGTGGACACATAGGACAAGCCAAGGCAAGAGCAAGTGAATGCAGAGACCATCGGAAAATCGAAATATTATGTGATGGAAACGTAAAGTTAATAGGTTGGTGGGGGGGACCCCTACGAAAGTATATTTTCCTCCTCCTATACTCATACAGATGTTTATAAACACATGCAGACAGAAGATACAATATGGTTTTGTTTTCAAAGTAAACGAGCATTTTCGAATATCTTTGATTTGTCCAGTATTGTAACCAGTGAAATAAGAAATGTATACGGTAGGGATAAAGTGGTTAACTGAAGTGACCCATGATGAAAAGCAGTTATTTTACAAATTTGACCATAACACCATAACGAACCCTGGCTAAACCAGCCCGAACGAAGCTAGTCGAACCTTACCATTTAGTCAAGTTCGGTATATGATAATCCTCTGAAACTTCACCTGGAGTCTCTGAAGCTTCGTATGACGTTTCTTAGGTTCTGAAGCTTCACTTGAAGTCTTTGGAGTTCGTCCGTTTGAGTCTTCGTGACTAGTATACTTGTGTGTGTGTGTGGAGAGAGGGTCGATGGTAGAGGATTGGCACACATTTCCGCCATCAGATTGAGTATAATGGTCTATCTCCAGGACGTAAGGTATGTAAAATCAAGATCTACTCATCGAGTTGATAAAACTGACCAACGAACTGTCACAGACTATTATGAATGTCGTTGTTAGCGTGTTTGTTTTCTAGCGGAGTGCACGGATTATATGCAGGCAGACATAGATACCATCAGCATACGAGAAATACAGTGGTGCACAGATTCACACATCTAACACTACAGGCGATTGTCACTGTACTGTTGTATTCCTCGCGTGATTCAGCAAATAAGAGTCCTCCATAAAACCGTCAGTTAACATATTGGTCTCCATGTTTGGTGCAAGTGATGAACTGAAACTGTTCGTCCAACTTGGGACGGAGACAGAGATAAGATTATACATATTTCGTAACCGATCCATGAAGAGGTGACGTACTTATTTCTTATCTTTTAAATGATGGTTATCGTGCAAACAAGCATTGACAAGAACAACAGGTAGGTATTTCCAAAGCGGTTGATAGTTTTTTTTGTGTGTGTGTCACGATTTCATGTCTGTTCAGTTATCATTTTCGTGGTTATCGTTTTACGCCTCCAAAGCGTACCATCATAATGTTTGTCATTCCTACTATTATTAGAAAGATCAATTATGATTTTATCATTATTGTCACTATTATCATTATTATTAACATTATCATCATCGATCCTTGAAATTTAGAATTCAATTGTAACTGGAACTGAAACAAAAGCATTATTTCCCATGAATACTTACGGTTTAACATACGTTGGTTTAATAGAGAACGAAGCAATTTGATCCGGATATCAAACATCTTGAAATATATTTATTGGCTCTTGTTTTCATAAATCCATGTTATTAACCATTTCTCTCACTATTCGTCTACATACTTTGTGTTGAGATGTTCATTCATTTCTTACATCAATCTGACCAGGAATCTTGAAGGAAAAACAAAGTCAAGTCACTAGCATGATCACTTCAGATTCAGTGATGAATGAAACCAGCTGATGTGAACGCTGGACCACCAGGTAGCGCTCGCGCATGTACAGGTCATGTAATCGCATTTTTGCTTGAAGAGATAGATAAAAAGAAAAAAAAGAGAGACGAGATAAAGAGTGTCTCGTAGACCAACCCACCCACGACATTCATGATGCAATAGGAATTTCTACGTAACGGAAATCATAGCTGGAGCCGTGGGGGTCCAGGCACTTCGTGTTATTCAGCTGATTCACTCTGTCATTGACTCTCCAACTTAATCGCCTAACTATCGTTGTATTGTTTGTCCATGAGAGTACTACTGTACCACAGCACATGGTATTTTACACTCGTAGGAACCTCAGCTCCCCAAAGTGTATTAGGGGGAGAGAGTTTTATGTTCGTTGCCCCGTCTCTTACACTGGTTGACTGGTGAGGTTGGGGGAGTGACGTGGGACACTGGTTGACTGGTGAGGTTGGGGGAGTGACGTGGGACACTGGTTGACTGGTGAGGTTGGGGGAGTGACGTGGGACACTGGTTGACTGGTGAGGTTGGGGGAGTGACGTGGGACACTGGTTGACTGGTGAGGTTGGGGGAGTGACGTGGGACACTGGTTGACTGGTGAGGTTGGGGGAGTGACGTGGGACACTGGTTGACTGGTGAGGTTGGGGGAGTGACGTGGGACACTGGTTGACTGGTGAGGTTGGGGGAGTGACGTGGGACACTGGTTGACTGGTGAGGTTGGGGGAGTGACGTGGGACACTGGTTGACTGGTGAGGTTGGGGGAGTGACGTGGGACACTGGTTGACTGGTGAGGTTGGGGGAGTGACGTGGGACACTGGTTGACTGGTGAGGTTGGGGGAGTGACGTGGGACACTGGTTGACTGGTGAGGTTGGGGGAGTGACGTGGGACACTGGTTGACTGGTGAGGTTGGGGGAGTGACGTGGGACACTGGTTGACTGGTGAGGTTGGGGGAGTGACGTGGGACACTGGTTGACTGGTGAGGTTGGGGGAGTGACGTGGGACACTGGTTGACTGGTGAGGTTGGGGGAGTGACGTGGGACACTGGTTGACTGGTGAGGTTGGGGGAGTGACGTGGGACACTGGTTGACTGGTGAGGTTGGGGGAGTGACGTGGGACACTGGTTGACTGGTGAGGTTGGGGGAGTGACGTGGGACACTGGTTGACTGGTGAGGTTGGGGGAGTGACGTGGGACACTGGTTGACTGGTGAGGTTGGGGGAGTGACGTGGGACACTGGTTGACTGGTGAGGTTGGGGGAGTGACGTGGGACACTGGTTGACTGGTGAGGTTGGGGGAGTGACGTGGGACACTGGTTGACTGGTGAGGTTGGGGGAGTGACGTGGGACACTGGTTGACTGGTGAGGTTGGGGGAGTGACGTGGGACACTGGTTGACTGGTGAGGTTGGGGGAGTGACGTGGGACACTGGTTGACTGGTGAGGTTGGGGGAGTGACGTGGGACACTGGTTGACTGGTGAGGTTGGGGGAGTGACGTGGGACACTGGTTGACTGGTGAGGTTGGGGGAGTGACGTGGGACACTGGTTGACTGGTGAGGTTGGGGGAGTGACGTGGGACACTGGTTGACTGGTGAGGTTGGGGGAGTGACGTGGGACACTGGTTGACTGGTGAGGTTGGGGGAGTGACGTGGGACACTGGTTGACTGGTGAGGTTGGGGGAGTGACGTGGGACACTGGTTGACTGGTGAGGTTGGGGGAGTGACGTGGGACACTGGTTGACTGGTGAGGTTGGGGGAGTGACGTGGGACACTGGTTGACTGGTGAGGTTGGGGGAGTGACGTGGGACACTGGTTGACTGGTGAGGTTGGGGGAGTGACGTGGGACACTGGTTGACTGGTGAGGTTGGGGGAGTGACGTGGGACACTGGTTGACTGGTGAGGTTGGGGGAGTGACGTGGGACACTGGTTGACTGGTGAGGTTGGGGGAGTGACGTGGGACACTGGTTGACTGGTGAGGTTGGGGGAGTGACGTGGGACACTGGTTGACTGGTGAGGTTGGGGGAGTGACGTGGGACACTGGTTGACTGGTGAGGTTGGGGGAGTGACGTGGGACACTGGTTGACTGGTGAGGTTGGGGGAGTGACGTGGGACACTGGTTGACTGGTGAGGTTGGGGGAGTGACGTGGGACACTGGTTGACTGGTGAGGTTGGGGGAGTGACGTGGGACACTGGTTGACTGGTGAGGTTGGGGGAGTGACGTGGGACACTGGTTGACTGGTGAGGTTGGGGGAGTGACGTGGGACACTGGTTGACTGGTGAGGTTGGGGGAGTGACGTGGGACACTGGTTGACTGGTGAGGTTGGGGGAGTGACGTGGGACACTGGTTGACTGGTGAGGTTGGGGGAGTGACGTGGGACACTGGTTGACTGGTGAGGTTGGGGGAGTGACGTGGGACACTGGTTGACTGGTGAGGTTGGGGGAGTGACGTGGGACACTGGTTGACTGGTGAGGTTGGGGGAGTGACGTGGGACACTGGTTGACTGGTGAGGTTGGGGGAGTGACGTGGGACACTGGTTGACTGGTGAGGTTGGGGGAGTGACGTGGGACACTGGTTGACTGGTGAGGTTGGGGGAGTGACGTGGGACACTGGTTGACTGGTGAGGTTGGGGGAGTGACGTGGGACACTGGTTGACTGGTGAGGTTGGGGGAGTGACGTGGGACACTGGTTGACTGGTGAGGTTGGGGGAGTGACGTGGGACACTGGTTGACTGGTGAGGTTGGGGGAGTGACGTGGGACACTGGTTGACTGGTGAGGTTGGGGGAGTGACGTGGGACACTGGTTGACTGGTGAGGTTGGGGGAGTGACGTGGGACACTGGTTGACTGGTGAGGTTGGGGGAGTGACGTGGGACACTGGTTGACTGGTGAGGTTGGGGGAGTGACGTGGGACACTGGTTGACTGGTGAGGTTGGGGGAGTGACGTGGGACACTGGTTGACTGGTGAGGTTGGGGGAGTGACGTGGGACACTGGTTGACTGGTGAGGTTGGGGGAGTGACGTGGGACACTGGTTGACTGGTGAGGTTGGGGGAGTGACGTGGGACACTGGTTGACTGGTGAGGTTGGGGGAGTGACGTGGGACACTGGTTGACTGGTGAGGTTGGGGGAGTGACGTGGGACACTGGTTGACTGGTGAGGTTGGGGGAGTGACGTGGGACACTGGTTGACTGGTGAGGTTGGGGGAGTGACGTGGGACACTGGTTGACTGGTGAGGTTGGGGGAGTGACGTGGGACACTGGTTGACTGGTGAGGTTGGGGGAGTGACGTGGGACACTGGTTGACTGGTGAGGTTGGGGGAGTGACGTGGGACACTGGTTGACTGGTGAGGTTGGGGGAGTGACGTGGGACACTGGTTGACTGGTGAGGTTGGGGGAGTGACGTGGGACACTGGTTGACTGGTGAGGTTGGGGGAGTGACGTGGGACACTGGTTGACTGGTGAGGTTGGGGGAGTGACGTGGGACACTGGTTGACTGGTGAGGTTGGGGGAGTGACGTGGGACACTGGTTGACTGGTGAGGTTGGGGGAGTGACGTGGGACACTGGTTGACTGGTGAGGTTGGGGGAGTGACGTGGGACACTGGTTGACTGGTGAGGTTGGGGGAGTGACGTGGGACACTGGTTGACTGGTGAGGTTGGGGGAGTGACGTGGGACACTGGTTGACTGGTGAGGTTGGGGGAGTGACGTGGGACACTGGTTGACTGGTGAGGTTGGGGGAGTGACGTGGGACACTGGTTGACTGGTGAGGTTGGGGGAGTGACGTGGGACACTGGTTGACTGGTGAGGTTGGGGGAGTGACGTGGGACACTGGTTGACTGGTGAGGTTGGGGGAGTGACGTGGGACACTGGTTGACTGGTGAGGTTGGGGGAGTGACGTGGGACACTGGTTGACTGGTGAGGTTGGGGGAGTGACGTGGGACACTGGTTGACTGGTGAGGTTGGGGGAGTGACGTGGGACACTGGTTGACTGGTGAGGTTGGGGGAGTGACGTGGGACACTGGTTGACTGGTGAGGTTGGGGGAGTGACGTGGGACACTGGTTGACTGGTGAGGTTGGGGGAGTGACGTGGGACACTGGTTGACTGGTGAGGTTGGGGGAGTGACGTGGGACACTGGTTGACTGGTGAGGTTGGGGGAGTGACGTGGGACACTGGTTGACTGGTGAGGTTGGGGGAGTGACGTGGGACACTGGTTGACTGGTGAGGTTGGGGGAGTGACGTGGGACACTGGTTGACTGGTGAGGTTGGGGGAGTGACGTGGGACACTGGTTGACTGGTGAGGTTGGGGGAGTGACGTGGGACACTGGTTGACTGGTGAGGTTGGGGGAGTGACGTGGGACACTGGTTGACTGGTGAGGTTGGGGGAGTGACGTGGGACACTGGTTGACTGGTGAGGTTGGGGGAGTGACGTGGGACACTGGTTGACTGGTGAGGTTGGGGGAGTGACGTGGGACACTGGTTGACTGGTGAGGTTGGGGGAGTGACGTGGGACACTGGTTGACTGGTGAGGTTGGGGGAGTGACGTGGGACACTGGTTGACTGGTGAGGTTGGGGGAGTGACGTGGGACACTGGTTGACTGGTGAGGTTGGGGGAGTGACGTGGGACACTGGTTGACTGGTGAGGTTGGGGGAGTGACGTGGGACACTGGTTGACTGGTGAGGTTGGGGGAGTGACGTGGGACACTGGTTGACTGGTGAGGTTGGGGGAGTGACGTGGGACACTGGTTGACTGGTGAGGTTGGGGGAGTGACGTGGGACACTGGTTGACTGGTGAGGTTGGGGGAGTGACGTGGGACACTGGTTGACTGGTGAGGTTGGGGGAGTGACGTGGGACACTGGTTGACTGGTGAGGTTGGGGGAGTGACGTGGGACACTGGTTGACTGGTGAGGTTGGGGGAGTGACGTGGGACACTGGTTGACTGGTGAGGTTGGGGGAGTGACGTGGGACACTGGTTGACTGGTGAGGTTGGGGGAGTGACGTGGGACACTGGTTGACTGGTGAGGTTGGGGGAGTGACGTGGGACACTGGTTGACTGGTGAGGTTGGGGGAGTGACGTGGGACACTGGTTGACTGGTGAGGTTGGGGGAGTGACGTGGGACACTGGTTGACTGGTGAGGTTGGGGGAGTGACGTGGGACACTGGTTGACTGGTGAGGTTGGGGGAGTGACGTGGGACACTGGTTGACTGGTGAGGTTGGGGGAGTGACGTGGGACACTGGTTGACTGGTGAGGTTGGGGGAGTGACGTGGGACACTGGTTGACTGGTGAGGTTGGGGGAGTGACGTGGGACACTGGTTGACTGGTGAGGTTGGGGGAGTGACGTGGGACACTGGTTGACTGGTGAGGTTGGGGGAGTGACGTGGGACACTGGTTGACTGGTGAGGTTGGGGGAGTGACGTGGGACACTGGTTGACTGGTGAGGTTGGGGGAGTGACGTGGGACACTGGTTGACTGGTGAGGTTGGGGGAGTGACGTGGGACACTGGTTGACTGGTGAGGTTGGGGGAGTGACGTGGGACACTGGTTGACTGGTGAGGTTGGGGGAGTGACGTGGGACACTGGTTGACTGGTGAGGTTGGGGGAGTGACGTGGGACACTGGTTGACTGGTGAGGTTGGGGGAGTGACGTGGGACACTGGTTGACTGGTGAGGTTGGGGGAGTGACGTGGGACACTGGTTGACTGGTGAGGTTGGGGGAGTGACGTGGGACACTGGTTGACTGGTGAGGTTGGGGGAGTGACGTGGGACACTGGTTGACTGGTGAGGTTGGGGGAGTGACGTGGGACACTGGTTGACTGGTGAGGTTGGGGGAGTGACGTGGGACACTGGTTGACTGGTGAGGTTGGGGGAGTGACGTGGGACACTGGTTGACTGGTGAGGTTGGGGGAGTGACGTGGGACACTGGTTGACTGGTGAGGTTGGGGGAGTGACGTGGGACACTGGTTGACTGGTGAGGTTGGGGGAGTGACGTGGGACACTGGTTGACTGGTGAGGTTGGGGGAGTGACGTGGGACACTGGTTGACTGGTGAGGTTGGGGGAGTGACGTGGGACACTGGTTGACTGGTGAGGTTGGGGGAGTGACGTGGGACACTGGTTGACTGGTGAGGTTGGGGGAGTGACGTGGGACACTGGTTGACTGGTGAGGTTGGGGGAGTGACGTGGGACACTGGTTGACTGGTGAGGTTGGGGGAGTGACGTGGGACACTGGTTGACTGGTGAGGTTGGGGGAGTGACGTGGGACACTGGTTGACTGGTGAGGTTGGGGGAGTGACGTGGGACACTGGTTGACTGGTGAGGTTGGGGGAGTGACGTGGGACACTGGTTGACTGGTGAGGTTGGGGGAGTGACGTGGGACACTGGTTGACTGGTGAGGTTGGGGGAGTGACGTGGGACACTGGTTGACTGGTGAGGTTGGGGGAGTGACGTGGGACACTGGTTGACTGGTGAGGTTGGGGGAGTGACGTGGGACACTGGTTGACTGGTGAGGTTGGGGGAGTGACGTGGGACACTGGTTGACTGGTGAGGTTGGGGGAGTGACGTGGGACACTGGTTGACTGGTGAGGTTGGGGGAGTGACGTGGGACACTGGTTGACTGGTGAGGTTGGGGGAGTGACGTGGGACACTGGTTGACTGGTGAGGTTGGGGGAGTGACGTGGGACACTGGTTGACTGGTGAGGTTGGGGGAGTGACGTGGGACACTGGTTGACTGGTGAGGTTGGGGGAGTGACGTGGGACACTAGTTGACTGGTGAAGTGGGTGTGACGTGGGACACTGGTTGACTGGTGAGGTTGGGGGAGTGACGTGGGACACTTGTTGAGTGGTGAGGTGGGGGTGGGGTGGTGAGGTGAGGGGTTGGCGTGGGAGACTGGATGACTGGAGAGATGAGGGGTGACGTGGGACACTGGTAAATGGTTACTTAGGAGTACCATGAAGACGCAGGGGTTCGAGAGGGGTACTGCTCCTCAACAAGTAGGAACGAAAAGATATGGATGGTCTTCGTCAAGCGATAGGGAATTGCGTCTCAAGTCATGTGTGTAGCCTCGAGGCTGCGCTACGGGGAAATGATGGACTTCGTGGACGCGAGATTTTCCTGGCGAGGCTGCACTTCCTTCCGACAACGGACGATGATGCAGCCTCGCCAAAGATTAATCTTAACTCGTGTAAACACGAACAGCACACACACACACACACACACACACACACACTATATATATATATATATATATATATATATATATATATATATATATATATATATATATATATATATTCTATAGATGCTGTTTTGGCCAATGTTTTCATGAGACGTCTGCAATGCGTCCTCGTCTCCCAAAACTTGGACTCTAGGGAAACGTTTGGCTGCTGCTTCCCCCACTTTGTGTGTGGTGGACCGACCCCTCGAGGGTTTGCTGTTATGCTGCCTCCTTATTCCCTCGAAGAGCTAAGCTGTGGATTTCCCTTCCCTCCTTAAGTCTTCTCCTCTTCACACGGCCTTTCCTCCTCTCTGCGGATCCCTGATTAACTTCTAGACTTACCTTTTCTTTGATTTGTTTTTCTCTCCAAGATTTCCTTTTGATTGAAACACATCTCGCCCTTGTCATGTCGGTCTGTAAAATACGAGAGGGAAAAAAAATGGAAGTGTATGCTCCAGGCTTGGTCATTGCTCCCTAAACCGGCACTAGACTAGGTCACTGGTATGTAAACAGACCTAATAAGAGGTTGCCAACTCATCCGTCCAGAAATATTCCCAGGTATCGTGAGGGATCACAGGATCAAGTACTCTATGTTTTTTATTCTTTGTTCTTTCTTTGTTTTTTCTCCATCTTGCCAACAAAGTTGATAACACGAGATAATGTAATGCAAAACATAACTAGATGACAGACGGAAAAAGGAACACGGTCATAGATATTTGAGGGAAGGAAAATAAGTAAAACAAACTCTCTCTCTCTCTCTCTCTCTCTCTCTCTCTCTCTCTCTCTCTCTCTCTCTCTCTCTCTCTCTCTCTCTCTCTCTCATAGGCAGCCACCGCCCAGGGAGGTGGTGCACTACAGGTACTACCCTCGTGGGTGTCGGGAGGGTTAGTGATGGCTGTGCAGTGAGCCAGTACTTCAGTGGCGTCCAATGGCGTCCTAGCTTCGTCTCTTCGATGTATATCAACTGACTGTTATATTTCTCTCTTGTGTCTCCCCTGATGATGTGATTATTACACGAAAGTGCGCTTCGGAACTTTTCGTGTTTCATTTTCCCCGTGGATTCATAGGAATATCTTGATCACGCGCAAAATTGTGATCCTTTCCAATATATTGTGTGTGTGTGTGTGTGTGTGTGTGTGTGTGTGTGTGTGTGTGTGTGTGTGAAAAAGAAAGTGCCGTTCAGTTTCTTTGATATCAGTGGTAGCAAGAGAATGAAAAGACTTCAAAACAGAGATGTGGTTTTGGGGGAATTCATCCTGTAGGTGCTGGTAAACAGCTTTTAAGTAAAGTTTCATAAGAACCTGATTAAAGGTTTTCAAGTTATGACCAACATCATTTCGAACGTTTAAAAAAGAGCGGCTTTGGACGAGATGACGGTCAAAGCATTTCTCAGCCTGTCTTGCTAATATTACTAATAATAATGATAATAATAATAATAATAATGATAATAATAATAATAATAATAATAATAATAATAATAATAACAATAATGAAATAATGATAATAATTGCAATAATGATAATGACATGATTCTTATTTCTACTGTAAATGTTTATCCTAATCATCTTCAGAGGCCAGAGGCTGCTTGTGTACGCCAGCGGTCGCTGACGACGCGCACCAAATTTATCCAGGTTGTCTGGGGGAGGGTGGAAGCCAATCGGGATGGGGAGGAGGGGGGTTGCGTAACTCCCTCCCGACACTCAGTAGGGACGGAGGTGTTGCACGGCCTGTTGCTACGCCTACTGGCTCGGTAGAATATAATCTTAAGTAAAAACCATCGACTTAGGTCTTCAGACTGTGTTGAAAGTACATTACACATTGATGACTGACTTTGCATCGAGTACGGTGTTGATCTCATAGATACCATCATACATTTAAGATTAGGTTGTAAATATACTTTCTCGGTTTGATATGTACATCCATGATATCAAACTGTATTTCAAAAATCCCATTAGTACCAGTGCCGCCCAATAGATGGCGTTCTTGCAACAAATCTACCAACGTAGACTTAATATGCTTCCGTCTTCCATGGTAGACCTACTGAAATTGTACTTTTTCATCACTGCATTAGCATACCTTAATAGGCCTGCCACGGTGGCTCCATTACAGAGGAATAAATACATATTCAAATTCTAATTTATTACGAATTGGGTGGCAGACAGTCCTGGGTCAAATATGTCACACGATTATGTTCCGTCGTGACTCATGTTCACAGTACCTGAGCTCGAACCGTGGTCCTAGGTGGAAAGTATATTATCTGTTACTTCGGACGCCCACACACTCAGCACCTGTTGGCCCAAAAAAGAAAAGAAAAATATAAATCCAAGATACGCACTAGATTAAGTTCACCAGTTTGTTCGCCAACAGCCGTCCGTGTCGAGGATCTATCGTTGTCCACGAGTTCGGTGCGTCGATGGGCGATCATAATTCTGTAACACGGTGTTGGTCATGAGCCTTCTCTAGCAGCTCAGTGTAGTGCTGATGATAGTTTAGAAGCGTAGTATGTCGCTGATAATTGCCCAGGTGTTGTTAAGGGTGTTGCTGATAACTGTCCAACAGCTAAGCGTATTTCGGATGACTCTAAGTATGGTTTATTATTGATGATGACTATCCAGCAAGCTTAGTATGTTTGCTGATAATTGCCCAGCGGCTAAATGTATTGCAGATAATCGTCTTGCAGTTTCATATGATGCCAGTTTTGTCTAAGCAGGTAAGTACATTGCTATAAAGGAAATGAATGAGAAAGTGAGGAACGAGGCGCATGTATGACAGTGGGAGGCAGGGCGGGTTATAAGTTTGACCCACATACTGTAGAGGCCGGGCCCTGCGGCGCTGGTGGTGCCAAGAGCCAGTGCCAAGGGCTCGGCTTGGGGAGGGAAGATGAGGAGGGAGGGGGAGGGAGGCAGCAGATGGTGCCAAGCACCTTCACCTCTCGTGCTGAAGGTGGGGCAAGAGGGGCAGTGGGTCGTGGGAGAGGGACCGAAGTAAGGGCAAGTGTAGGTAAGCGTGGTGGAGGGAGAGGTGCGCGAGGGAGAGGTAGTCAAACGTAACATGATAGCTTGATAGCATTGGTGGTCGAGGCTTCATCATTACAAGTGGTCAAGGCTTCACCAGAATTGTTGGTCGAGGCCTCATTAGCACTGGTGGTAGAGGATTTAATAGCACTGTTGGTAGAGGCTTCATTAGCACTGGTGGTAGAGGGTTCAGTAGCACTGGTGGTAGAGACTTCCCCAAAACTGTTGGTCGAGGGTTCACTAGCACTGGTGAGTGGGGCCTCACTAGCAATGGTGGTCGAGGCTTCACTGGCACTGAAGGTCTAGTCTTTACCGAAAAAACACTGATCATTAAAGCTTCAGCTTCAAAAAAAAAGAAGTGAGGCACATTTCCCGAGCTTAGATCCCTGAAAACATCAACACTACAAGTTCGGTATGATGTACTACATAAGCGTTACATGCGGCGAAGTTCATTCCCTGTGAACGTACGAAAAGGTCATCAGAAAGCGCCAGTATGGTCGACAGTGGCGGCCCGCGCTACCAGGCAGCTTGAGAATTACACCAGAGGAGAGGGACACAGTCGACGTGGGGGATACGTGGCCACCTGCCAAGAGACGGATAGCCTAGCCGGGTGGGAAGGTGGTGTGGGGGTCAAGCAGGTGGTGTGGGTGTCAGCAGGTGGTGTGAGGGGGTGAGGGGGTCAGCAGGGTAGTGTGGTGTGTGGGGAGGGAGTGTCAGCGTGGGCTGTGGTTTGGTTGAAGCTGTTGCTGGTAATGGTTGGGGAGTGAAACTATTTCCTGAGTGATATGGGTGCTGGGAAGAAGGGTGTGTGTGGGGGTGGTAAAGGGTGCTCAGTGTGCTTGGGGAGAGTGTGTTGTCTGGGATAATTAGGATGCTTAGGGTGGTAAGGGTGAGCAGTACTCCTGGAGAAAGTGTAGCGTATGGGGTGGTAAGGATGCTCAGTATTCCCTTGGGAGAGTGTAGTGTCTAGGGTGCTAAGGGTGAGCAGTATATCCTAGGAAAGTGTAGTGTATGGGGGTAGTAGAGGATGTTCAATATTCATTTTGGTTGAATAGTTTGATGGACTAAGTTTCAAGATGACTGTGTGTGTGTGAGAGAGAGAGAGAGAGAGAGAGGAGAGAGAGAGAGAGAGAGAGAGAGAGAGAGAGAGAGAGAGAGTGTTTAGTGGTGCTGTCTGACGGAGGAGGTGGTCGGCGTTGTCCATGAGAGAGTGTGAGAAGTGTTGTTGTGTGGTGGTGGGGTCGTTTTCTATTCCCCTGTGGTTGGGATGGGTCTAAAGCTGGGGCATGGGGGAGTGCTGCTGAGCTCTGGCTAAGATGCTAGGGTACCTTCCTTCATGGCTGGTGTACTAAGAACGTCTCTCTTTTGGCTTGTTGACGCTGATGTTTCGGTGAAGATTTACGTAATTGTTTTCCAAAGCCTCGCCACCATCCATCTCACTGATGTTGTCGGCGTAAAGCCCTCCATTCTGAAAACACTTTTGAACTAGGAATTCAATTCCCCACAAAGCTTTTTTTTTTTTTCATCATCCGCTACAACTCTTTCCCGATGGTAAGTTGTTCTTTAAAGGGCAAATTACCCCTGATTACCCTGTGGAAAATCAATATCTCTCGCTTTGTCCGCCTGTGCCTTTTTCACAGTATATCGCTAAACGCTTTCATATGTTTGACGTATCTCTTATCTTTTTCTAATCTTCCCTCTTCATCTGTAGCTGAAGGTACCCACGTTCCTACACCTTTGCAGTAGATTTCACAGAACCTTTTTCTAACAATTTTCTACATCATAGCTGCAAAACTCTTTTTCCCTCGATTCATGTTCTGAAAAGAAAGTGTTTAATTCCGTAGTTTTCATGATCATACTCCTCTTTCCGTCTGGTCTCCTCTCTCAAGCAATACATAATCACGTCTCAACTGGAGTACCATCAGAGGGAGCCTGACTCTCGTGGGGGCTGGATGGGATAACAAGCCCACCCCCCTAGGCCCACAGTGCTTAAGTTCCTCAACAGTGCTTAAGTTCCTCGCCACAGGCGAGCAGCCCTAGATCATAGGGCCGACCGCACCTCCTGAGTTGTATGGAGGCTTAATCTCAAACAACATCTGAAGTATCATGCCTGACATACTCAATTTTCGTGCTACTGGGTGTAAAAATGATGGTGTATCAGTCATGCTGGCACAGGAACCTTTCCTCTATACACTCACAGGACTTCGAGCCTTCATGATTCTGTATCCACGGAAATGTTCAGTGTTTCACTCTGTCTCTTTAGAACTAATGAAACTCTACCCACCCGTTGGGTGTTCGCCGTTTTTCATGTACTCTCCTCATTCTCCCGTTCATGTTTGTATTGGTTCATTATCTAGAGGCTTATGATTTATGCCAATATGCAAATTCTTTCCTGCAGTTATCCTATCATGTACGGGTTGAATTGTCTCATCTTTTCCTTCTTGTTATCATCTATCCATCTGGACAAATTAGGTTAGGGCTTATCTGTTTAGATCTTATCTCCACTTCTCCAGTAACAGTAACTTTCATATCCCTGATTCATTCCTTGAATTTTTTACTTCTGTTTACTACCAGTCCGACCGAATCTGTATACATTACTTTCAGTATTTTATTCACAGCTGCTGAGCATTCATGATCTCTGTTGGGTAGCGGCAGGACTGCCTTTCCACCTTTTCCTCTTTTGTTGTCTCCTGTTCTTTGCCTTCTGGCTCTATCCCTCACTTCTCTCTCGTTCTTCCCGCCTCCTATCACCCCTAATGGTTATCCGTCTTAATTCCTCTGTGAGGATCACTTCATCATGCACTAAGCCAAGGTAGTAGTTGCGTGCGTCACTCTCATTCTAACCATTTCCCTCCCCATAATGTCTTCCTAGGCCCCAGCCCCTTTCAGGTTCTCCCCAGCTCCTTTCAGATTGTCCCCAGCCCCTTCCAGGTTGTCCCCAGCCCTTTCCAGGTTGTTCAATTTACCAAGCTTATTGGAGTCACTAAACTATAAAGCAAGCTGAAAGGAACACATCAGTATTATCATCAAATCACTTCATCTATTGTCTTTATACTCTACATAGACTCGAGCCAACTGGACCGCCAGCACCTATACAACTGTACCACTGGAGTAGTCTCACCGAAGAACTTCTCACTCAAAAGGAGTCCATCCTTTCCCTGAAACGGCAGGAAACCTCGTAGAAGAGGATTCTTGGAATTATAGGAAGAAAACAGAATACTACTACATTTGCTCGTCCCTCCCATATCAGCATGGCAGCATCAGGAGCTCACCACTTGGAAAGTGATGATACAGGAACTAATGTAAGATTCCTAGAGACACCAACGTAGTGTAGAGATACATATACCTCCGTCCACCAGATCTCGTCCGCTGTGTACGTCTCTGCCCTGACTTGAGTACTTGGGCGTTTAATATCAGCAACGCTCCTCCTGTACTTCTTTCCTGCCTTCATCTCCGTTAATGGTACCTTGTCTTTCCCCCACTTACCCTTCTCTTCTTCCGTCCATTTCACCTCTCCATCCCTTCCTTCTCTCCTTTACTACCTCTTTGCACCTGCATCTACGCTTCGTTTTCCCCTGACCCCCACCGTCTTGCTCATTTCTTCACATCGTCCCTCCTTAAAATAACCTGGACCTACGCACGCAGCCTCGTACATTCACTCGCTTCTCGCCCTGAAACCCATGTACACACCTGGGAACCAACTCAAATTCAAAATGATAAAATCTATGAACTGAAGTGCACTCAAGGTAGCGAGTGGATGAGGTGACGCATGCCCTTCTGTCCACACACTGCGCCCTATGGCTTCACAAACTAGTCCGACAACCCCAACATAACTTTCATCAGCCCACAGAGAATATCAAATCACTGCAAGTGTGTGAGCTACCAATACGCTCTCGCCATTAAGTTTATCCATCCCTTACAAAAAGAGAAAACATATGAACTTGCGAGCAGCAGCATGAAAATAAATTGTTTACGTCTGATTAACCCACATTTCAAGGCTCGCTACGAGTGCTCGAAAAACAGAAACAATATGTACGACTTGTGGTCTAAGCTATGTAGCAGCTTTTAGAATAACTGGTGTACCGTTCATGGTCTTATGGTAGGAGAGCTTGGTGAAGATTAACTGGAGCTGTAGCATTGGCCCTCCTCCTCCCTTTTCATTTTCCGAGGGAACAGGGACTCCCTCCAAGTTACCCTGTAAAGATGCAAAGGAATTGTACTCACTTGTCACCCTCCTGTATCAGTATTTTGCACACAGCACGATCTATTCCTGCCTCCATTAACTGCCTGATATGCGCCCTTCATCCACACTATATCGGAAGCATTTAGTCCATGCATACTTAATTAAAAGCCTTTTTGAATCATACTAAAGATCTATTATTTGCTGTATTATGCAAATCTAGAGACGGATTATGGGGAAAGTGTGGATGCTTTCGTCTCCCGGTGCCCAGGTATGGAGGTAATACACAATGGGTCGGATCTAGGGTGCACAAATGATAGTGGGGCAAAGCTCCGAAGGGCTCAAGTGTAAGATTAAAATGAAATTGATAAAAATTGTAACAGAGTGGTGCTAAAATGTACTCAAACAGGTGTATTTCATCAAATAAATACACAGCAGGTAATATGAGAAAACCAGGGGGATAACCTAAGAAAAAAATGTTCCAGTTATTGATACTTTGGCGTTTTCGGTCATAACCATCTAACAAATTTGATATATGAATTCTAAAATTTCATTGTTCGTTCAATATCTTTGTTAAAGAGGAAGTTTCGACAAAAGAACTCCAAAAGAGGAAAATGAAACATTTCACTTACTGCGGTAAAGATCTATATTTTTTGTGTAATCAAACAGACTGGTGTAAGGCCTTTTTGATACTTATATCTGTATAAATGTAAAATAAAATCTAGCTGCCGTACTAAGTTACGCCAAGATGCTGACATGTTACATGGCGTTTGCTTGTTCTCTCGCTAGATCCGAACAAACAGCGTTCAGATGAGGGTACAATTTGGACACATTTCTTCTCATTTCCGGACTGTGGACGAAATCTTGACCGGTGGCAATACTAGCCGTCACCCAGGAAGAGATGCAACACTGATGTGCTCCTTCTCGCGCTGATCAGTGCCTTGAAACTCCTTCTTCAAGCATAAAGAGAAATGAATTTTAAGTCTGGATTCCCGTCCGAGCTAGCCGCTCCCTTTACTCAGATCATGCAGTCTGGCAGTACATCTTGCCTGCTCGTAACTCAACAATCTGGAAACTGATTGAAAATGAATTCGTCCGATTTTAAATCTTGTTGACATCATCAGAACTTCAAACCCCCGTCATTGTCAAGCTAAGAGTGCATAGATGGGAATGTACCATTTCTATCATACACACGTCCTAACCGAAACCTTATAAGCTCTTTGGATAGATCTGTCGATAATGGCATCAAACTGCAATATGAGCGGTCTTCCTCGAAACTAAAACACATCATAGTCGTCAGTAACAAATGGGACAAGATCGCCTTAATAAAGGCACTCCTCCCAAATCATTGACAAGAGTTGCACCAAAAATCTAGAGAAAGACAAATGTACGGTATGTATTACGTCTGTGAAGAAAATGGAATGCAATATGTTAGTATTTCAATACACGACGTTGTATTAATCTAAACTGTTGTGACTTAACATGTAATTTGCATTATTTTTTTAAGCGGTGTTGTTTAATGTTTATGCAGGAGACGCTTCTTTAACCTAAAGAAGTACAGTTAGATCGAAGAGTGATCATCAAAATTCACTTATTATGAATTCTCGGAGATACACGACATATTCCAAAATTCCATGCATCAGATCACTCATTGCCTCTCATTAGACCTTTAAAGATCCCACACTGACGCGAAAACACTGGGTGTAAACAAATGGAGAAAATTCAAATTTCGTGTTATTATATGGTTAATTTCACATTTCACATTAACGCTAGCGGATGATTCCGTTAACTTGGGTCAAAATAGAGAGGAACAAAAAGCGTTTTTGAGATACTGCAGATATATCATAGGTATAGCATGGCAGCCAATGAACTTATCGGAGCACCTCTGAATTCGAACACTGACCTAACAGTGATGTCATCACTAGATTATTATCTCGGATTAAACTAATTGCTTTCCATTTCATGTAATATTTATACATGTCTGCCAGGCACTATATATGCTGAATATGCATTTTTTCTTTTTCAAATTCAGAATTTAGAGTAAGGTAATACGCAAACGACCTCAGATCTGATTTGCTTTTCCAGGCAATGTCATATTCGATAAAACTGCAGGAATTTTAAGTTAACTAGTACATGTACATGATCAAGAGTTTAATTTTCTAGAAATTTGGTGATGTTGAAATAAGTTTGTTGGAATAACGTCAATAATTATTTTTTGCATTGTATATACTTAGTTACCTGTGGCGACTTTTTGAATACAGATAAGCAATTGATAATATATATATATATATATATATATATATATATATATATATATATATATATATATATATACACACACACACTTCACTAGCTAGCTCACTGTCCTTAACTCTGTGTGATACCATCCGGCTGAGAACTAATGTAATTCACTTTGAAGAAGACTATTTCCTTCTCTTAACCCTTTACCTAGTCCAAGGAGATCCCGCCCCTTGACCTGCGTCACTCCACCATGTGACCACTTTCAATTCGGTGCCAAGCCGTCCCGAAAATAACTCTTTGACATACAGAAATTGAAAGATGTACTACTCAAAGATGGATGCAGTGGTGCCAAATCTTCACTGAATATTGTTCTTGAATAAGATGAAAACAAAAAGTGAACATATCGTGCACATGTATTAGCCTTAGAAATATATCTCAAAATGTAAGTAAATCCATATGGTACCAATGAAATTAGAATTTTGATAAGAAATGCTACTCTTTTCTCGCCATAATTTCTTTATTTTGAATTATATCTTACAAAGTACATTATGCAAGTGGGTTAATATTACTTTCCGGAGAAACTGATTACTTGATATCTCCGTTATATAATGATATGAATCAGTTTGATACGTATTTACACAGTACGTTTGGCACTAGTATCGTCTGCTATCTAAGGACGTACATCTTTCGTAAATTTCAGACTGCAGAGGATGTGACGTTGCATGACGTTTCTGTGACGTCGGGGCACTGCTGCAGTGTGATTGGCTGACCGAGAAAGTATTAGTATAGTCCTCATACGGTGTCGGCGGTTCGGTCTCTTTCTCCTCACGGGTCTCATTGGAAGAAGGAGGCATTACACACAACCGGCAAGATGGCGAAAGCTTTGGATCCTCTAAGTTTTATGAAGGATTTCTTGGCTGGTGGTATTGCCGCCGCCATCTCCAAAACCGCCGTAGCGCCCATCGAACGTGTGAAGCTCCTTCTTCAAGTCCAGGCCGCATCCAAACAGATCAGTGCCGACCAAGCTTACAAGGGTGAGTCGCCATTTTGATCTTTATTAATTTTACTGTTCCTACGTCTTTTCTCATTGTATTGTGCAACAAGAATTTGTATACCACATGTTGAAGGAAGAATTGTTCAATATCTTTCCGTCATTTAGCAGGAATAGTGAGAAAAAAATGGTATGACTAAATATAGGTCGGGCAGCCGGCGATCAGCTGACTGCCATCTTGCGTGTCTGTGGCAGTGGTCGGCTACATTTTACCGAGCTGAAATACCTCTATGCCCTATAGTACCCTATAACGCCATAGTAACTCTTATGAAAAGCTCAGAGGCGGAATATTTGAGAAAAGTTTGTATTTTTTTTCCATTACGACTGGAATAAGCCGGTCAGGTGATTACGTAAGACAGGGCGGGGGTAGGGATGAGGGAGGGATGCCGGCTTTATCACATTGGTCTCGAGAATAACCCTAAATTTACAAAGTATGCCGCACTCGGACATTATATAAATTCTTTCGTAAAGATTAGGAAAGAGAGATGTATTCGGAATTTCATAACTGATTTTTTTTTTGTTTCAACATACGATGCTAAGAAAGGTGAAAGTTGAGAATTTAGGAACTACTATTTCTTGTGTAGTAATTTTGTTTCACTTCAGATATTCAGGCCGATTTATCAAACTTAAGACCACTCAGCATACCCAGCACAACTCCACAAAGTTTGATATGGGTCAGTTAAGGTTGTCGCATTGAAGACCCAATAAGAAGGTGGATCATTGTATAAACTGATACAAGCTAATTTTTTACGGATCCCGGGAGACAAAAAGTGAAATTCACCTGTAATACTATATGATACCCAGGCGACTAAAAATTTTACATGATTACGATTCCTTTCATACCCGGGTAGATGATGCGATACCATACTTGCCAGGTTGTTAAAAATGTGTTTTGTATATAGAACCAGTTTCTATTCGATGAATTAAAGATTTGAGAAAAAGCCAGGGAACAATTGTGTATCGATTTACCGGTCAGAAATGAACCAGTAATAGCAGATTACAGTGCTAAGAGCAAAACACCGTGTTCTGTTTCACCAGGCAGCACCTAGTGCTCTTTAACCACCTGCACTTGATGCCATGTATCTTCCATTGCTTTTGATGTGTGGATTTTTGTCTGGCATATAATGTGTGGATTTGGTGGGTATTCGTTGATTAGGGGGACAAATATTTTTTTAGTGCATCAAAGTATGGTAGCTTCAATAGAAGGGCATTCCACGGTACACATTTCCCCAGTAATGTAGCACAGTTATTGGAGTGTAATAAGAAGGATAGAAGTATTTAGAAAATATTGATATGTATTAGTTAAAATTTTTGTTACTGGCTTTTTTCGGGTGGAAGATTTTGATAATTTGCGATCAAATTTTATTCTTGTTGATTTTCTTTTAAAATGGTAGTATAGTGCTTAGAGAGGGCATATGCATTTCAAGAACACAATTTGGAGCATGATTTGTAAAATTATATAGAAAATTTAGTACAATTAGGTACCACATTTGAAAGAAATTAAGATCTAACCTTCTTTTAAGTTGGTATTTTCTTTTTTCTCGGCTTTATTTTAAATATCATCATTGTAATTAAGCAACAGGAAAATGGCAATGTATTTCAATTACACGAAGCAGTGGTGTGAATTTGTGTGTACTCTTTATCTGGAGAGGCATTGGCAGCTGGAATACCAGCTGGTGTGTTTTGGTGTGGGTTTTATATATATATATATATATATCAAATGTATGCAGTTACTACTTCACTAACTTAGGAAATGCCTTTGGTACATAATAACAAGACACAAGGGAGATACAGAAAGTACTTGTAGATGGCCTCTTAAGTTATATTTTCTTGTGTTAGCATTAAGGCAGATACTTGTAGACTGTCTTTGCACCAGAGCAAGATTTAGCTGGATTGGTCATGCCCCTTGTCACTATTATAAAAGTTTGTCTGTGAAGAAAGTGTCAAGTGACTGGCTCTTTAGTCTGATGCTGAATGAGGTGGCATGATTCGTAACATGCTTTTGAAGCCCAGAAATGGGTGGTTAGTGAGGTCTGATGTGTTACACTGTATATCGTTTGTTATTGTTGTATGGTAATATATCACACAGTATCGTATACAGTTTGACAGTTGTGTTTAATATCGATACTAAAGTGTTTTGTTTTTTCGAATTACTCGGGGGATATTTTGCTACATTCAAGTTCAGACTACATATCTCATTCACATGTTTTTTCTCAAGCCAATGAACCAGTCATGAACTATGTAGCAGTCATGATAGCTACATATCAAATTTGAAATTTTTTTTTGCACTATGCGGGGGACATAAGTTGGGATAAAGTTGTAGTATTGTGCACCCACTTTATTGTCTACAGAATAAAAATATTTATGGCTTAGGATTTATTTTTGAGGTAGGGGAGCATGATCAGTATCTGTATTGTATTAGTAGAAAGTTATGGGAAGGCTTTGAAGACTGATGGAGACACCACAGAAACATCTTATGTGAAGTGTTGGGTACTGCATTACAGTATATATGTATAACTTACATGCTTGCATTAGTGAGGTAGCATCCAAGGCCTATAAGCCTTTTGTATAATTTCCTATGATGAGTTCATATGCCCCAGTTCAGCCCACTGGTGGCAATTTGCTCCCTGCACACCATTTTAATCTATCCCATTCATGTCTTACCCCTGCTGCCTGTTCAGGCACTGAATCACTTGAGCATCTTTCACAGCATCCTTCCAACACCTTGGTATCATTATTCTTGTTTCCTCAACACTTGACATATTTCTTTTAGTTGGCCTCTCCTTAATGATCCTATCCATATATCTTAGACATATTTCTTTTAGTTGGACTCTCCTTAATGATCCTATCCATATATCTTAACCATTTCAGCACACTCTTTAGCTCTTATATATGCTTATCTACCCTATCTCTTATCATTTCTTGATTGAGTAGTTGAATAGTTTGGAATTTGAGTTTTATGAGCAAGTTTAATCTTTTTTTTTTTTCCAAGTATGGAAATACATCCCCCACACATTTGCATGTTAAACTTGTTTACAAGGCAGATACTATACGTTACCCAGATGTTAATTTTAATCAAAGAATTAACGTAGCACATGACTATTCTTTGCAGGCATGGTTGATTGCTTCGTCCGTATCCCAAAGGAACAAGGATTTTTCTCATACTGGCGTGGTAACCTTGCCAACGTTATCCGTTATTTCCCCACTCAGGCCCTCAACTTTGCCTTCAAGGATAAGTACAAGCAGGTAGGTAAGAAAGTTACTGCCAGGCCCTGTAGCTCTCTGCTTTATGTAATCCTACATATTAAACTTGTACTCAAGCTTTGTCACTCCTATACTTGACTTTGCAACATAGTTTTATACGGCTGAGCAATCACTAGGCTTAGGGTTTCTCCGAAATATGTGCCATGGTCATGTCATAAGCAAGATTTGCTCCCATGCACCCCCATTGGTCTCCCATGTCAGCATACTGAACTTTTTTTTTTCATAACATTGATACATGGTTCACTAGCTCAATCCATAAATATTGAGTATCCTTGTTGACATTACACTTCTATGAAGCTGACCCACCTTAACCTGCTTACATGGAGTGGCAAATTTTGGCTGGCATATCTTTTTATGAAAGTCCCACAGTGTGCTTAATTCATGCATTTCCAACAGCTGTTCCTTGGTGGTGTTGATAAGAAGACTCAGTTCTGGAGATTCTTCCTTGGTAACCTTGCCTCAGGTGGTGCTGCTGGTGCCACTTCACTCTGTTTCGTCTACCCTCTTGACTTCGCTCGAACAAGGTAATTTTTTGTTATTACTGTGTTTTTCCAGTTGTAGTCCCAGAGTATAAGCAGTTTTGTAACCCAAGTAATATAATTGATTTCTTTGGTTTGAAAGATTTTGGTGTATTGGTTCTTTATAATCACAAATGTAATTTGGCCTTCACGGTTTCTTTAGGAAAGAATATATCGGACAGGCTAATACGTGATGAATTTTTTGAAGTGAATCAAGTGAATCTGTATTCATGCATCCCAAAACCTTATCACTGGTAATATGTTTGCAGGTTGGCTGCTGATATTGGCAAGGGCCCCGAACAGCGTGAATTCAAGGGTCTAGGCGACTGTATACTTAAAATCTTCAGGGCTGATGGTGCCCATGGTCTATACCGTGGCTTTGGAGTCTCTGTCCAGGGCATCATTATCTACCGTGCTGCCTTCTTTGGCTTCTATGACACTGCTAAGGGCATGCTGCCTGATCCCAAGAGTGCTGGCTTTATTCTATCATGGGCCATTGCTCAGACTGTAACCACCATTTCCGGTATTATCTCCTATCCCTTCGACACCGTGCGTAGGCGTATGATGATGCAGTCTGGACGTAAAGGAGGAGATATCATGTACAAGAATACAATTGATTGCTGGAAGAAGATTGCCAAGAATGAGGGAAGTGCTGCCTTCTTTAAGGGTGCATTCTCCAATGTTCTCCGTGGTACTGGTAAGTATTATTTGAAGATTGAGGTTAAGCATTATGGAAGTCAAATCCATTGAAAGTGTTTTAGATAAATTACATTGAGGTTTTGTAGATTTGCAAATTAATTTAACTTAATTTGTGCTCGTTTTGTTGATGTTGGAGGATGGAAAATGTTAAATGAACAGGAGGCACTAACTATGCTAGTGAAATGAAAAATTGACAAGAATGCAAGTTCTTCAGAGTGATGCCCAAGTATTTTGATTTAAGCTGGGAAACCTTGCCAATGGGTTCAGTTTCTAAGCAGTTTAGTTTAGTTATTCAAGGTATTTGGAACAAGAAGGTAATGAATCTCTGCATAGGTGTTAAAAAGGTTCTTGGTGCCATGATTATTGTGTGGGGAGGTAACTGTCTGTAAAGGTAAATGCGGATATGTTTGATTGATTGGTAGACCCAGTCATGCTGTATTGATGAGAGTAAAGGTCCATAAATGCAAAAGATAGAAGAGTGTAAATGTAATGGAAATGAAAAGCAGGAAGAGTGTGTTATAAGGTAGGTTTAGTAAGAAATCACAGAAAGGTTTAGGACGTTATTTGGGAAAGTTGTGCTAGTTATGACAGTCTGGACATACGGAGAGTGTGAATAAGGAGATATTGACTAGATATGTATTAATCAGAAGTGAAGGAAATGAAGAGTGAAGACAAGATGAATTGGAAGGATACAAATTTATTGTTGCTTTCTTGCTGTTGTGGAAAATAGCAACCAAGTATATTTTTACATTTGCTGTCCAGCTTAGTAATGTAGTACCAGGAATGGAGAGAACTGCCTCTTGCTCTTATCCTGTCTTTAGCTTTCATGATGCACCCTTATCCATAGCAAAGCCCCATAGACCTTTTTGTGGTTAACCCCTGACTGCTTTGTCTTGATTTAGGCCATTCACAGCATATTGCTCCAGTTCACTCTATCCCATGCTTTCTTCATACCCTCTTGTATATTTAGAGCCAAACCTCGCAAAACATCTAGACCCTATCCTTTCAACTCCAATTTGGTCTTCCCTTTCTCCTTGTACTCATTCATTTATCCTCTCCTTGCTCATTCTCTGTCCAAACCATTTCAGCACAAAATCTTCAGCTATCTCAATGATACTCTTCTACCACTCCTCTCTTGCTCTATCATTTCACTGTCAAATCCCCTCCCTCATACCACATATTGTACTCTTGTATTTTGTATCCAACACGCATGCCACCTTTTGTAGTCTTTGGTTAATGGCCTCGAGTCCATTGTACCATTGGAACTACATTAACATCAAATGTGCCCTTATTTGGCCTGACAGAGAGTGACCCTGCTTTACACTCTCATTAGACTTCTCACCCAACCTGTAGCCAACTTCATCTTCCAATGATCCATCCACTGCCACATTGACTCTTAGGTGTCTGATACATGGGAAGTGGCAGTCTGGTGTGGATGTTGGTAATGTGAGCAGCACTGCAGTGGTTGTTGCCCCCCGCCCCCCTCCACAGGTTGCTATATTTCCCTTTGTTGAATTGGTTTGATCATATGAAGAGAATGAATAAGGAAAGATTGACAAAGAGGATTGTGTCAGATGGGGAGGGAACAGGGAAACCAAATGGGAAATTGAAGGATTGAGTGAAAAAGATTTCGTGATTGGGGCCTGAATGTGCAGTGGGGTTAAAGACATTTACAGAATAGTGGATTGGATTGGTGTGGTATAAAGGGGAGGAGGATGTGCTGGCAGTAGACTGAACCAGGGCGTGTGAATCTTGGGAAAAACAATGGAAAGGTCTTTGGGGCTTGGTTGGGGAGAGTGAGATGTGGTTTTGGTGCGTTACACGTGACAGAATGGATGTAAGTGAATGTGGCCTTTATAAGTCGTCTTGGTGCTACCATGTTAATTCAGGAAACAGTGATAAAGTATGAAGACAATTTACTTTTTTCATATATATTTGCCATTTCCCACATTAGTGAGGTATACAGACACACTTGTGTATAAAGGGTTGAGATATCTGTGGAAGGTGTTAGGAGTAAATGATGCACTCTGGGTAAGAAGTAGACGGTTGACTTAAGTGAGAAACAATAGAAAATGCAATTAAAGCTCATTTTTAAAATAAGCAGATCCATTAAACTAAAGATATATTTTTCACCTTAAAATATGTAGCTTAATGGTGTAAGTGAAAACATTCAATGTACATTTTAAGTGCAATGCATGAATAGGAGTATGCATGACAAAATATTACCAGAATATACTTGCACATAGTTGCACTGTGAGTGATAAGTCACCGTTGATTAAGGTTATCAAGTTGCACTGTGAGTGATGTCACCGTTAATTAAGGTTATCATAAGTGGATGAAAAGTAACTACATCACAACTTCAGACGAGTCTGTCTTTGCTCCGGATAAGAACACAATCATGAAGCTGCAGTATCCCCTTAAAAGAGGTGCTTGGACTAAGGTGATATTGTAAGTAGTTTAAGGTTGGAAATGCAGTCCAATATATTAAGAAATCTTTGGATTATAAGGCTCTCTTGATAATTTTCGGTAATCACCCATTTATCTTTTTCCAGGTGGTGCCCTTGTGCTTGTGCTTTATGATGAGATCCAGTTGCTGCTGTTTGGCTCCAAGTCTGGTGGTGGCGAATAAATTGTGGCAGTTACGTTGTTGATCAGTTTGAGAAACTGGTTGGGGTGGGCACAAGTGGGGTGGGGAGCAGGACAGGTGTAAAGGCAAAGCATGTACAAATAGTGTTGAAGCCCATTAACCTGTCTCAGTGTATAGTCTATAGTTCTGTGAACTGTACTTACCTCTGTCCAAGAAGATCTACAGATTGACGGCCCTTGTTCATATTTTATATTCAGTTAAACCCCATAAATGGGATTTTAGAATATAGTTTGTACAGACTCATCAGTGCATAAAGCCACATCGTCATGAATTTTCAATGGCAAAACCATTCCTGTAATAAATTATCATAAGTTAAATAAAAATTGTAAAGATGAAGCTTGTTTGTCTATGACAGCACATTGGTTTAAATCATTCATGAAAAGAGTATGTGGACCAGGTGTTAACCATGATATATTGAGTGAGAAGTACATGAAGTAAGGGATTTTTGTGGCATTTCTGGATCTGGAGAAGGCATTTATTTGGGTAGACATGCCTTGTGGAATGTATTTACATACTGTATATGTATATGGTGTAGGATGAAAGCTACTAAATACAGAAAAAAATTTCCTATGTAATGCACATCTGCAAGTAGGAACGAAGTGGTTTCTCATGCAGATGAGCCTTTACTAAGAATGTGATGTCACCATGGCTGTATAATTGGTATGAATGAGGTATATCCAAAAAAATATGATTATTTTGGAGCTGGTAGATGCTTTTGGTGATATTACTCTGCAGATGATAAATGGCAAAGAGGCTTGATGAAATTATTTTGAATGTAATTTATTTATATAACACTTACATTTATCCCTGGGGATAGGGGAGAAAGAATACTTCCCACGTATTCTCTGCATGTCATAGAAGGCAACTAAAAGGGGAGCGGGGGGCTGCAAATCCTCCTCTCTCTTTTTTAATTTTCCTAAAGAAGGAACAGAGAAGGGGTCCAAGTTAGGATATTTCCTCAAAGGCTCAGTCCTCTCTTCTTAGTATCGCTACGTCGCTAATGGGGGGAATTGGCGAGTAGTATGAACATATTATACTTTGTCGCTGTCTCCCGTGCCAGCCAGGTAGCACAAGGAAACAGACGAAATAATGGCCTAACCCACACGCATACACATGTATATACATACACTTCCACACACACATATACATACCTATACATCTCAATGTATACATATATAAACACACATATATACATGTACATAATTCATACAGTCTGCCCACCACACCTGAATGACAACCCCCTCCCTCCACATGTGTGCGAGGTAGCACTAGGAAAAGACACAAAGGCCACATTCAGTCTCTAGCTGTCATGTATAATGCAACAAAACCACAGCTCCCTTTCCACATCCAGTCCCCACAAAACTTTCCATGGTTTACCCCAGACGCTTCACATGCCCTGGATCAATCCATTGACAGCACGTCGACCCCGGTATACCACATCGTTCCAATTCACTCTATTCTATGCACGCCTTTCACCCTCCTGCATGTTCAGGCCCCGATAACTCAAACTCTTTTTCACCCCATCTTTCCACCTCCGATTTGGTCTCCCGCTTCTCGTTCCCTCCACCTCTGACACATACGTCCTATTTGTCAATCTTTCCCCACTCTCTCCATGTGACCAAACCATTTCAAAACACCCTCTTCTGCTCTCTCAACCACACACTATTTACCACCACACATGTCTTACCCTTTCATTACTTAATCAAACCACCTCACACCACATTTTGTCCTCATACATCTCATTTCCAGCACATCCACCCTCCTCCACACAACTCTATCTATAGCCCTTGCCTTGCAACCATATAACATTGTTGGAACCACTATTCTTTCAAACATACCCATTTTTGCTTACCAAGATAATGTTTTCGACTTCCACACATTTTTCAACACTCCCGGAACTTTCGCCTCCTCCCCCACCCTGTGATTCACTTCTGCTTCCATGGTTCCATCCGCTGCCAAATCCACTTCCAGATATCTAAAACACTTCTCTTCCTCCAGTTTTCCTCCATTCAAACTTACCTCCCACTTGTCCCTCAACCGTAATTTACCTGAATACCTTGCTCTTATTCACATTTACCCTCTGCTTTCTTCTTTCACATACTTTACCAAACTGTCACCAGCTTCTGCAGTTTCTCACCCGAATCGGCCACCAGCGCTGTATCATCAGCAAACAACTGACTCACTTCCCAAGCTCTCATCAACAACAGACTGCATACTTGCCCCTCTTTCCAAAACTCTTACATTCACCTTCCTAACAACCCCATCCATAAACAAATTAAACAACCATGGAGACATCACACACCCCTGCCGCAAACCAACATTCACTGAGAACCAATCACTTTCCTCTTCCTACGCATCCACATGCCTTACATCCTCGATAAAAACTTTCAATGCTTCTATCAACTTGCCTCCCACAACATATATTCTTAATACCTTCCACAGAGCATCTCTATCAACTCTATCATATGCCTTCTCCAGATCCATAAATGCTACATACAAATCCATTTGCTTTTCTAAGTATTTCTCGCATACATTCTTCAAAGCAAACACCTGATCCACACATCCTCTACCACTTCTGAAACCACACTGTTCTTCCCCAATCTGATGCTCTGTACATGCCTTCACCCTCTCAGTCAATACCCTCCCATATAATTTCCCAGGAATACTCAACAAACTTGTACCTCTGTAATTTGAGCACTTGCTTTTATTCCCTTTGCCTTTGTACAATGGCACTATGCAAGCATTCCGCCAATCCTCAGGCACCTCACCATGAGTCATAAATACATTAAATAACCTTACCAACCAGTCAACGATAGTCACCTCCTTTTTAAATAAATTCCACTGCAATACCATCCAAACCAGCTGCCTTGCGGGCTTTCATCTTCCACAAAGCTTTTACTATCTCTTCTCTGTTTCCCAAATCATTCTCTCTAACCCTCTCACTTTGCACACCACCTCGACCAAAACACCCTATATCTGCCACTCTTATCATCAAACACATTCAGCATATCTTCAAAATACTCACTTTATCTTCTCACATCACCACTACTTATCACCTCCCCATTATCCCTCTTCACTGATGTTCCCATTTGTTCCCTTGTCTTATGCACTTTATTTACCTCCTCCAAAACATCTTTTTATTCTCCCTAAAATTTAATGATACTCTCTCACCCCAACTCTCATTTGCCCTCTTTTTTACCTCTTGCACCTTTCTCAGCCTCCTGCCTCTTCTTTCATACATCTCCCAGTCATTTGCATTGTTTCCCTGCAAAAGTCACCCAAATGCCTCTCTCTTCTCTTTCACTAATAATCTTACTTCATCCCACCACTCGCTACCCTTTCCAGTCTGCCCACCTCCCATGCTTCTCATGCCACAAGCATCTTTTGCGCAAGCCATCGCTGCTTCCCTAAATACATCCCATTCCTCCCCCACTCCCCTTACGTCCTTTGTTCTCACCTTTTTCCACTCTGTACTCAGTCTTTCCTGGTACTTCCTCACACAAGTCTCCTTCCCAAGTGCACTTACTCTCACCACTCTCTTCACCCCAACATTCTCTCCTTTTCTGAAAACCTCTGCAATTCTTCACCTTTGCCTCCACAAGATAATGTTCAGACATCCCTCCAGTTGCACCTCTCAGCATGTTAACATCCAAAAGTCTCTCTTTTTCGCGCCTATCAATTAACACATAATCCAATAATGCTCTCTGGCCATCTCTCCTAGTTACATCCATAAACTTATATCTCTTTTTAAACCAGGTATTCACAGTCACCAGTCCTTTTTCAGCACATAAATCTACAAGCTCATTTCCATTTACAACACTGACCACCCCATGCACACCAATTATTCCCTCAACTGCCTTATTACTCACCTTTGCATTCAAATCACCCATCACTATAACCCGGTCTCATGCATCAAAGATACTAACATACTCAGCTGCTCCCAAAACACTTGCCTCATGATCTTTATCATGCCCAGGTGCATGTGCACCGATAATCACCCATCTCTCACCATCCACTTTCAGTTTTACCCATATCAATCTTGAGTTTACTTTCTTACACTATCACATACTCCCACCACTCCAGTTTCAGGAGTAGTGCTATTCCTTCCCTTGCTCTTGTCCTCTCACTAACCCCTGACTTTACTCCCAAGACATTCCCAAACCACTCTTCCCCTTTACCTGAGCTTAGTTTCACTCGGAGCCAAAACATCCAGGTTCCTTTCCTCAAACATACTACCTATCTCTCCTTTTTTCTCATCTTGGTTACATCCACACACATTTAGACACCCCAATCTGAGCCTTCGAGGAGGATGAGCCCTCCCTGCATGACTCCTCCTCCTGTTTCCCCTTTTAGAAAGTTAATATACAAGGAGGGAAGGGTTTCTAGCCCCTGCTCCCGTCCCCTTTAGTTGACTTCTACGACATGTGAGGAATGTGTGGGAAGTATTCTTTCTCCCCTATATCCTGATACGTGTGAAAAAATCAAAAAAGTATGGGTAAGGTTCTTGCTACTCGTGTAGATAGACAGAAGTATGCCTAGTGTCAAATTTCCATTCATCATTAGCATATACATTACTGTAATATGAATTCCATCATTCTTTGCTAACCTTGTCATACTTGATGGCTCAATTTTCCTTCTTGGTACTCAAATCAGAGTATTCTGCCTCTCGGTCTTAAACGAGCATTTGCTGTGTTTGGTATCTGTTATAAGGGATGAAAGCAAAACTAGGGACAAGGGATGTATTGTGTGTAAGGGTAGGAAATTGAATGGTATCTGAAAGGAAACCGAGTATAGATTTTGCAAAGACCTATAAGGTGCGAGAAGAAAATGTACTAAGTTGTGTTATAGATTTCGGGGAAAAAAGGTTAAGAGAAACAGTTTGGGAGCTATCTCGGGTAAGTTTAGTGATTTAGAGGGAAAGAGCAGTACAGGATAAGTAACTAGGTCCAAAAATAGAATAAAAAAGGTAGAGGTATAAGTATAGAAGTGAGGAAAGGATTAAGTGGACAACATAGTCCTCCCAACTCTGACCTAAGCAGCTGAAATATGGATACTGAGTCACAAGCAGTGGAATTGAACTATTGAGAGGAGCATGTGGTATGACTAGATGGAAAAAAGAAAGTTATAAGGTGTATGGTAGTGAGTGAAATGTAATACTTTGAGGTGGTAGGGGCATCTGAAAAGAATGCAAGGTGGAATAATATGATTAGATGGATTGGTGAGAGGAAGATTACCTGTGATGAGGGGCAGAATGCATGGAGTGGTATATGTGAGGAAGGCATGCAAGGGCAGGCAGAAGTGAAGATTTTTTTGCTGTTGCAGGCCATCCCCTTCATGAGAGTTCCCAGAAGTAACGGGCAATAGAGATAGATAGGCATCATGATGAATTGTATCCAAAGCTCCAATTCCAATACTTAACCAGGACCAACAATACTTATTTTAACACGTCAAAAAATTTTGATTAACTAGATTTTACATATATATTTCTAAAGACTATAAGGGAAGCTCTTCAAAAACTTGCAGCATTTTTTAATTAGAATTTGTTAACCATTTAATGCTTTAACCATTAACCATTTGTTAACCAGAAATTGAATTAGTAACACTGCTTATAATGATCATACACAGAATCCAAGATGTACTAACCAACTAAAGTACCTATGCTGAGGAGTATCAATTAAAAATTCCTGTAAGGATATCATTCCTTACACACCAATACTGTATATGAATCTTCTGTTTTGGACATAAGAAAACTACAAACACTAATGCGTTCATAAATTGCATGTTAGCATTATGAAACTGGAAAGAGTACTGGAGATAAAAGGAAATATGACTGTTTTATTGTGCTATACAAACTTGAAAGGGCTGATTTGTATATGAAAAACATATAATTGCAATATATTCAAATTTATTATGATAGAAAATACATCTTAAGCTTGTCTAAATCATACAACATAATTCTAAACTGTATGCTGCAAACTTGCTATTACTGGTTTTGGTCTAGTTTTAAAATGGAGCTTCTTTTTAACTATAGCTGTGATGGTGTATTCTACACGTGACAACTGTCCAGTACCAATTTCTTGATCATCAGAGCCACTAACATCCATATCCCTGTTAGACTCTCTGCTAAGTCTTGTCTTCCTCATAACTGCAAAGGGTTTGTCAAGGTCTTGAACTTTGCCATATAATATGTGATGGCCAATGATGAGAACTGGAATACCCTGAAAGTATATGTGCCATACTAAATATTCAAGAATGAAAACATACCTTCTATTCATGCTTATCCACACACACGAGCATAATTAACTGTTGAATAATCAAATGCCAAAACATTTTAGCATAATCAATATAAAAGTTCTTGATTCATATCTGTCCATTATCATTAGCTTCATTTGTCATTCATATAGGTCTAACATGGTGAATTTAAAATGGATAAGATACGAATATATAGATGACCATTTTCTAGAACAATGTCAAACTGATGAAGCAATGAAATAACTGTATACTGCCCAGGAACACATGACATTCAAAGAGGGCCATAAGCAACATGATAGAAAAAGTCATTTAAATTTGTATAAACATCCTTAACTATGTCCAAGTAAATGCAAAAAATGAAGTCTTTATTACTAACAATAGCAAATACTAACCCAAAAGAATTAAAGGCAGATAGGGAAGTGGCTAAAAAGAAAATTAAGAGAGTGAAATCTGAAGGACTGAATTTAGGATATAGTAAGGTAATGAATGTGGTGTTTGGGATGAGGTCACATGAAGTAAGAAAGGCGAGATCTTCCTATTTGCCATGTAATATGTGATGGCCAATAATGAGAACTGGAATACCCTGAGAACAGATGTACTGTACTTACATTCAATGAAAAAAATAAAATTACCTTTTTCAGTGAAAGACAGATGAACTAGAATAAGTTTTGCATAAGATAAAGTGTGGAAAAGCAGCATTAGTGGACAGAATTGCAGATGAGTTTTTCAAGAAAGGAGGTGTTACCACTAAAGGTTATTACTCAAATTTTTAATGTTTTTATAGCCCAAGGTAAAATGCCTGAATGGTGGCAGAATGCATGTACAGTGATTTTACAGAGAGGAAATGGAGAAAGTAAATACCCAAATTACACGCATATCTGTTTCTTTAGTACATCTGTTAAGGTTTATGGGAGAGAGTGGATTGAGAGGTTGTAGCTTGCTCAGAACACCTGACTGCAAGGATGTAAGAAAAGAGGATGCGAGGACCAGGTGTTTGCTTTGGAGAATTTGACTGGAAAATGCTTTGAGAAAAACTAAAATGTTACCATTTCTAGATCTGGGAAAAGCATTTGATAAGGGTGTGGAAGGTGCTATGACTGTATTTTATCAATAAAAAGTTACTATAAGAAGTTTTCCCAAGAGTAAAGCATGTGCTATGTCACCAAAGATGTTTAACTCTTAACCTTGCCTGTATAAATCACAAAAGTTGAGTGTAGTAACCACGTTCAAGAGATAGCAAGAAGCAATACCTTCTTGTCTTCCCTTGTTATCTTAAGCTGATAGAGCAAATGAAATAATGGAAGCCAAAGTAATTTTAAAAGAGTATCTGAAAGGAGAAAGTTGAAAGTAAATGTGAATAAAAGCAAGGTTATTAGGTTAAGCAGAGTTGAGAGATAAGTTAGTTGGGATGAAAAAAGTTGAAAGTAAATGTGAATAAAAGCAAGGTTATTAGGTTGAGCAGGGTTGAGAAACAAGTTAGTTGGGATGTGAGTCTGAATGAAGAAAAACTGGAGGAAGTGAAATGTTTTAGATATCTGGGAGTGGAATTAGCAGCAAATGAAACCATGGAAGTAATAAAGAAGAGTGGAAAAAGAGAACATTATCTACAAGAGCAAAAATGAGTGTGGTTGAGGGATTAGTAGTTTCAACAATATTATACAGTTGCAAGGCAGGGGTTATAGATATGGTTGGGCAAAGGAAGATAAATGTGTTAGAAATGAAATGTTTGAGAACAATATGTGGTATGTGGTAAGTAATTAAAGGGTATGAAAGATGTGTGGTAGTATAAAAAAGTGTGATTCGGAAAGCAGAAGAGGGAATGTTGCAATGGTTTGGACATATGGAGAATATGAGTGAGGAAAAGCTAACAAAGAGGATTTATGCACCAGAAGTGGAAGGAACAAGGAGAAGCAGGAGACCAAACTGGAGGTGGAAAGAACGAAAAAGATTCTGAGCGACATGACCCTGGACATGCAGGAGGGAGAAAGGCATTCACAGAATAGAGTGAATTGGAATGATGTGATATACTGGAGTCAATGTGCTTGTAATAGACTGAACCAGGGCATGTGAAACATATAGGGTAAACCATGGAAAGTTCTGTGGGGCCTGGATGTGGAGAGGTAGTTGTGGTTTCAGTACATTACACATGACAGATAGTGAATGGATGTGAGTGGATGTGGCCTTTCCCCATATGTTTCCTGGCACTAACTTGCATAGCTTCTCAAGAAAGTGTACTAGCTTTTAGCTGAGTACCAAATTGTATAAATATCTCACTAACCAATGAAACTGAAACTGTTTCATACTTGTTTAGTAAAGTGAAGGTCTCCGATAAATTTGTTGCACATCTCTCCCTGAGTTCGTGACTCTAAGTCTCCCTGCAGCTCCATCATCATCCACTCCCCAAGATCATCTTTACCAGCACTGAAAAAAGGCAAAAAAAAACAAAAAATCCATCATTATCTATTTAATATACGAAACATGACGACCTTTTCTTAAAATACCAACTAGATTAATAACAACATACTCAAATCTGAGAAAGCATATGACATTCAAGAGTATAATTACAAATGATTGTAAAGTATAATCACTTATAATTATAAAATGGTCTTTTTACAATTTTCATGGTGATGGGCATACATTTATGATGAGACATAAAGCTTATCATTAAGGTCATCCAAACATAGGACAGTAATCATGGTTGCAGTACTGATTTATCAACCCGAAAGCTAAGCAGCACTTCAGCCTGGCAAGGTTGACTATAAAATCCTCAATTACCACCAATGTGCAAAACAATGGTGGGTAAAATCTGGCAAGAGTTAAACTAATAAAATCAAATGTTGCATTAATATGCACAGCTTCCTGTAAAGAAAGGCTGCATTAGCCATGGGTATATGTTAACAGGCATTCACCAACTGAAGCTACAAACAAACATTTCCAGCAAGGAAGAATAAGTTTGTGGTAAGCAGGATGTGACATAATATTACTCTACTGTAGTGAGCCAAGAGAAACTACTCAGTGAATGTCTCATAAACAACGGTGTCGATATATTTCACTTAAAGTACTCTATTCCCACAAATACTGCTGTGTGTGATGCACCTAAACTATGCAGTGGCTATTACCCACTGCTACTTTCATTCCCATAAATAGTACTATGTATAATGCACCTAAACTATGCAGTAGCCATTACCCACTGCCAATTTTATCATGGAGCTAAATTAAACTAAAACTAAGGTTTTCATGAGTTCATATTCTTTAGCGTTTCCCTTACTTGTACCCCTTCAATTTCCCTAATCATCATACGATCCAGCTTTAATTAGTGGTAAGAATTATGCTCCCTTGAGTCTGTCAATTCCACTAAAGTATAAGAGGCACATCAATATGCATTTCACTTAAATTCATATAATTTCCGTTGAACGTCTAAACTGCAACTTTATCTTAATCCAACAGAGCCACATATTTCTGGAAGAGTTCCCACTTGGTGCACATTTTATATCCGCGCCCTAACAAGCATCTTCCGCCTCTGTATCCTCCCTCAGGTGAGGGAAAACCTCTTTCAACTTTTCCAGTACAACACACTTCATAGGATTCACATGCATCATTTAATATCAAAATCAGTTCAAATTCAATGTATTGTAGACACCATGTTTACATTTTGACTGGAATCTGCATTTTCAAAGCTCCCTAGTATCCTAATGCCGTAAACAAACTTTGAAGATCACAACAAAACTTTTTCGTTCGAGAATAAAATCCGGATTTATTTTTGTTCTTCGGGTTTCTCGGATTTATGGTGGATAAGGTGAACCTCAATAGAAAAAAAAAAAACAATTTAGATTCAACCGTTATAGGAAATCTTAGTTAAGAATCATACCTTTTTTTTTATTATATGTACATATCTATACAAACCAAAATGATCAAATGTGCTTTTTCAACACTTCTATCCTTATTCTATGATGTTCCTTTCATGTCATAAGAAAGACATAGTTCGCTATCATTTTGTTGCTCCAAAACAGGATTTTAGTTTCGTAAAAATAGAATTACCTGTTATTTCAGGAAGATTGTTTATTCTTCACTCTCTTATTCTAATTACATTTAGAGGTTTTCATTGTTATCTCATCAGTGAATGTCAACAGTTAACATATACAAGAAATCACTTTGATATTACCGTATATATGGTGATTTCTGGTCTAATGTTCAAGATCATTCATTGCCCATTGCCAATAAATTCAACACACTTCAAGTCAACCTCAGGGGTTTTGACAACTTATTTGAATGTGTAATTCACTCCTCAGTATTGGTCAAATTCTCTTCAAATTGAATACAATTGTAGTCCAGAAGTGAGTTTATCGTGAGTCCGATGACCATTTTTAGATGAAAATAAATGTGTGACATGTGATAACATTAAGAAGCTGATATTTAAGGAAATTAGATCGATGAAACAAATTAATATGCTTTTGTAGACAGAGAAGAATTCTTAGCAAATAGAAAGGAACAGAGTAGGGGGCCAGGTGAGGATATTCCCTCAAAGGCCCAGTCCTCTGTTCTTAACGCTACCTCGCTATCGCGGGAAATGGCGAATAGTATATATTGAGGTTGTTGGCCTTGAAATTTCTGGTCTTCCCGTTCATGAGGGATATTTCAAGCCATCGTTGAATCGTTAGGATATGTGCTCCCCATGTCGTTGGTATTATGGAGTATTTTTTACGTCTGTTTTATACTAAGTACATCTGGTTATGATAAAAGACCTTGGGTGTTGCACCTCTGGAGCTGCCTGTCGTGCTGCAAGTGTTATTGGCGTCCAGGAAGACACGAAGTAAGCACCTTCGTCCATTACACCCAGTCTCCATGTCTGCACTGTGTTGGAGAATACGTTATTGACGAAGGTCTGTTTTAGCCGTGGGGTTTCGTCGTGAAATAAGTTTCAGCTGGAAGGTATTGCATAATTTCGTAGAAAGATTTTCATGACGCCACTCATATCTCTGAGGACTTTCGTTAAGATATTAAGGGAGCATCTAAGACCAGTAGGCTCTTTATTGGCAAAAAAAACAAAAAAGTGTATTCGGAGAACATCTAAGAAAGGACCATGGGCGTTGCAGTTCCGTTCCGTTCACAGATAAATTTCAAGGCTGTGTTGGTCTCTATTGCCTTTTTGAGACGGACAAGATCGTCAACACTAACCACTCCTTAAATGTCGTAGCTGGCCAGAGGGAAAGATTCTGAAGAATATTTGTTTTTCAAGATTGCAAACGTACATGCACATGAATACCTCTGACGGGCTCCCAGCCACCACACTCTCCTTCAGCCTGGTGAAGGAAAAAGAAGCACTCAATATGCAACGAACGAAGATTGGAAAATGCAGGCACGGGGGAAGCTTCTAAGTGATGTCACGGGGAAAGTTTGATGTTTGTAGCTTCAAATTTACCAAATGCTGTTCTATAAATATGTAGAAGAATATTCAAAATGTATCATCCACGCAGATCTCATCCGGAAATCATTATATTGAGCTTCTCTCAAGAGGCCTAAATAAATTTGGTTAAGCTACCCCAAAAATATCGCTATTTTAGTACGTTTTCTATGTTAGTATTATTTCATTTTATCACCGCCAGATGTCGCAGGTAACTCAGATATTAGAAAATTAAACAGTGAGATACCTAGAGATTTAAGTCTTAAATAAGTCTTTATCTGGTAGAATGCACATGTAAACATCGCAGCCCACAAGTGAAAAACTTTAATGTAGCTTTCCGAGATGGGGGAATTCACTATCCATAATATCCGCTTTTATGATTTTGAACCAAAGGCGATACAATGTATGGCCTATGAAGACGAAACCAATCGGCTAGCATTATCAAGGTAGGGCTTAACTAACTTGAAGAACCCGAGTTTGACTCGTTGCCTTTAGTTGTGTGAGTAAAGGAAAAACTAGCGTGACTTATAATAAGCTTGGTAATGTAATAAGAATGTGCTTAATTTCTGCATCTTTTTTGATACTGAAGATGATATTATAGTTTAAATGTGTTCTTTCCCTCTAACATCTTATCATAAGATTTAATAAAGCTAGTGTAGTGTAGTGTTTAGAGGATACAGTAATGGTTGTGTGCCATGACCTGTAGTATCATTTATTATTAGATTATTTGAAACGGTTATAGTATTGGGAATTGTGCATAAAAGAAAATGTTGGTTACTGATGTAGTATTACATTAAACACGTTGACGTATCAGTTTAAAGCTATTGCTGAAATGTCCTTTACTGATAAGATTCTTCAGTGATTGCTTTACACTTTATGTGATTGGATTCGAGTGGGGAGCTGAGATATATCTGTTTTTCTTGGGACACTGAGTGGACAGGTCACCGAGAGAAATTGTTTTAGGATAAAAGCACTTAGTAACCTCTCAGAATGGAGAATAATTTTGTGCCCGTTGATTAGAACAAGAGGGATGCCGTGGCATCTTTAAGTGATATTTGAACTCTGTTGTACTGTGTTTGGGGGCATTCCAAGATTCACTGCCCAGTGGACAGCTAAAGTGAATCATTCACCTGGTGCTTGTTCAGATTCTATAGTTTTATTTGATTTGGACATAACGATTTTACCTAGATGTTCGTACTACATCTGATTTAGCTATATGTACATAGTTTATTGCAGTCAGTCGAGTAGAATGTGATAAAGCTGTAGATTTGTCCCACACTCCCACAGTGCATATGAAATTTTCTAAACTAAATTTATGTCATTTTCTTTAAGAAACTTGTTTTGCATATTAGGATTAGTAAAACATAACAAATTGGTGTTAGTGATAATAATACCGATGCGGTAGAGCCTGTTCTAGTCAATTGATTACGATGAGAGTGGTACCAAGCAGTTCCATAATCTCTGAATACCTGGATACAGAGGGATTATACCTTACATTTTCCATCTAATTCAGACACTGCCGACTTTGTTGGAGCTTCATCATGTAAGAGTAGGACTTGCAACAAGTTGAAAGCCTCGCTTTGTATCATTTGTATACATTGGTACCACTTTTATCAGGATCTATCAACAAAAACACGTGCATCAATTTTTTGAAGAATAACTTGCAAGAAATCATCAGACCATGTGAAAATCTCTCCTAGTAGGCAAAATATATTATAGAAACATGCCAATATTGAATTGGTCTGGTGCAGGTATTGCTTGGAATGTTTGATTATAGGGTACTGTAGTTGGGTGGTGGCATGGTTGGCCCATTTGGTCCATGAACTGTTTGTTGACATTTTTGGCAGTTGCCAAGTGCTGCACCATGGAAGTGACTGGTATGTTTTAACTGATATAGTAATTTTTAAGATAAATCACAGATGCACCACTTTAAGCTCCCCATTGCTTTGAATATTTAGTACTTTTGTTCTGCAATACTAATGGTGTTTGTAGAGTCTAATAGCAGTTGTGGTGCTTGATTCGGATTCTTACATTTTAAAGAAAGCAATGGTGATGAGGGATTTATATCAGGGAAAACATGGGATTTTTTGTGAAAGTAGATAATACACTTGTAAAATTGAAAAATGACAAGTAAGAATATAACCTAACTCAAATTAGTCCCATGTATTTTTTCTCATATGTAATCATTTTACTTTCACATGAGATGGTTATTTGTAAGGCATTCTTTTGTCAGCCCATACCATGTTAGTTAGTATGAAAAGGAAAATTCATGGTGAGTTGTTCATATCAGTTAGGTGAAATGGAAGTTTTGGCGACTAGTGAGCCTCATGTTGCAAATTCACATAATGGCTCTTTTCACTGTTTATGGTTACAGTTTATTTATTTTTATTCATTCATTGTACTTTGTCGCTGTCTCCCGCATCAGCAAGGTAGCGCAAGGAAACAAGTGAAAGAATGGCCCAACCCACCCACATATACATGTATATACATACATAAATTATATGGGAGGGTATTGATTGAGAGGGTGAAGGCATGTACAGAGCATCAGATTGGGGAAGAGCAGTGTGGTTTCAGAAGTGGTAGAGGATGTGTGGATCAGGTGTTTGCTTTGAAGAATGTATGTGAGAAATACTTAGAAAAGCAAATGGATTTGTATGTAGCATTTATGGATCTGGAGAAGGCATATGATAGAGTTGATAGAGATGCTCTGTGGAAGGTATTAAGAATATATGGTGTGGGAGGCAAGTTGTTAGAAGCAGTGAAAAGTTTTTATCGAGGATGTAAGGCATGTGTACGTGTAGGAAGAGAGGAAAGTGATTGGTTCTCAGTGAATGTAGGTTTGCGGCAGGGGTGTGTGATGTCTCCATGGTTGTTTAATTTGTTTATGGATGGGGTTGTTAGGGAGGTGAATGCAAGAGTTTTGGAAAGAGGGGCAAGTATGAAGTCTGTTGGGGATGAGAGAGCTTGGGAAGTGAGTCAGTTGTTGTTCGCTGATGATACAGCGCTGGTGGCTGATTCATGTGAGAAACTGCAGAAGCTGGTGACTGAGTTTGGTAAAGTGTGTGAAAGAAGAAAGTTAAGAGTAAATGTGAATAAGAGCAAGGTTATTAGGTACAGTAGGGTTGAGGGTCAATTCAATTGGGAGGTGAGTTTGAATGGAGAAAAACTGGAGGAAGTGAAGTGTTTTAGATATCTGGGAGTGGATCTGGCAGCGGATGGAACCATGGAAGCGGAAGTGGATCATAGGGTGGGGGAGGGGGCGAAAATTCTGGGAGCCTTGAAGAATGTGTGGAAGTCGAGAACATCTCGGAAAGCAAAAATGGGTATGTTTGAAGGAATAGTGGTTCCAACTATGTTGTATGGTTGCGAGGCGTGGACTATGGATAGAGTTGTGCGCAGGAGGATGGATGTGCTGGAAATGAGATGTTTGAGGGCAATGTGGGGTGTGAGGTGGTTTGATCAAGTAAGTAACGTAAGGGTAAGAGAGATGTGTGGAAATAAAAAGAGCGTGGTTGAGAGAGCAGAAGAGGGTGTTTTGAAATGGTTTGGTCACATGGAGAGAATGAGTGAGGAAAGATTGACCAGGAGGATATATGTGTCGGAGGTGGAGGGAACGAGGAGAAGAGGGAGACCAAATTGGAGGTGGAAAGATGGAGTGAAAAAGATTTTGTGTGATTGGGGCCTGAACATGCAGGAGGGTGAAAGGAGGGCAAAGAATAGAGTGAATTGGAGCGGAAGATGAAAGCCGGCAAGGCAGTGGGTTTGGATGGTATTGCAGTGGAATTTATTAAAAAAGGGGGTGACTGTATTGTTGACTGGTTGGTAAGGTTATTTAATGTATGTATGACTCATGGTGAGGTGCCTGAGGATTGGCAGAATGCGTGCATAGTGCCATTGTACAAAGGCAAAGGGGATAAGAGTGAGTGCTCAAATTACAGAGGTATAAGTTTGTTGAGTATTCCTGGTAAATTATATGGGAGGGTATTGATTGAGAGGGTGAAGGCATGTACAGAGCATCAGATTGGGGAAGAGCAGTGTGGTTTCAGAAGTGGTAGAGGATGTGTGGATCAGGTGTTTGCTTTGAAGAATGTATGTGAGAAATACTTAGAAAAGCAAATGGATTTGTATGTAGCATTTATGGATCTGGAGAAGGCATATGATAGAGTTGATAGAGATGCTCTGTCAGTTGTTGTTCGCTGATGATACAGCGCTGGTGGCTGATTCATGTGAGAAACTGCTGAAGCTGGAGACTGAGTTTGGTAAAGTGTGTGGAAGAAGAAAGTTAAGAGTAAATGTGAATAAGAGCAAGGTTATTAGGTACAGTAGGGTTGAGGGTCAAGTCAATTGGGAGGTGAGTATGAATGGAGAAAGACTGGAGGAAGTGAAGTGTTTTAGATATATATATATATATATATATATATATATATATATCCCTGGGGATAGGGGATTAAGAATACTTCCCACGTATTCCCTGCGTGTCGTAGAAGGCGACTAAAAGGGGAGGGAGCGGGGGGCTGGAAATCCTCCCCTCTCGTTTTTTTTTTTAATTTTCCAAAAGAAGGAACAGAGGGGGCCAGGTGAGGATATTCCAAAAAAGGCCCAGTCCTCTGTTCTTAACGCTACCTCGTTAACACGGGAAATGGCGAATAGTTTTAAAAAAAAAATATATATATATATATATATATATATATATATATATATATATATATATATATATATATATATATATATGTAGCACAAATGATTATTAGGCATATATAAATCTTTCAGGTTGATTTGCAAATATTAACAATGTTTTTTGATGATAAAAGCATAAAGAAATGACATTAACTTACAGTATAGTTCTGACCAGTGCATTTTGCTTGAGCATTGTAAGATAACCACATTTTTACGTCTAGCAATGTTGTTTTTCCTTGATTATTTGTCTCCATTACCAACAATAACACATGCAGGCCTTTTTTTCATACATTGGATCTCTTGTGCACTCAAAACTAAGCACAGATGTGATAAATAAATCACCTTTGCTACAGCGAACATGGCCATAAGGAGAATGCTCAACACTGGTGGCTTGAAGCACAAATTGGTTGAATGATGATCAGCTGCACTCTTCCTATTGACTGAGTGTGCAACTCAGACAAAAGGAGACAGTAATGCTTGTTGTATGTTTGTGTGTGGGACTTTTAATTTTTTTGTGTGAGAAAAAAGTTGGCAAAAGAGAGCATCATAATGAAAAAGCAGTAGATAAGCACTGCTAACCGAGATATGCCTGTATACTCAAGAACTGCTCATAGAGGGCAGCAGTCTCCAAATGACTAATGCAAAACTTAGCATCGATACAAATGTCAAAAATTGGTGGAGGATTTAAAGTGTCACTAAGCCTGCTACATGAGTCTTCACATGACGATGACCAGAGTTATGGAGTCAAAGCAGGTATATTGAATGATTATTTATGATTTGTCAGTATCGGTAAGAGGAACCAGTTAAGTATGTTAAGGCTGTGATAAATCAGGTCAGGATTTTTTGTTACTGCAGTAATATTTAGAATTTTATTTTATTTGTAGCTGTCACTCCTTATATTTTCCTGTATGCTCTCTGTTATTTCCTTAGTGTGTATCAGATATCTTTTTCAAACCCTAGTGATGTTTTCATTTAAAATATTTCAGGGCTGATGGTAGTATTGAAATATGGAACTGCATTAGTCGACCTTTTATGCAACTGGTTCTCCATGGTAAGAATTTATAGTTTTATTGAAAAATGAAATTGTAGGTTTTGAAAGTTCAGAAACATTTTTCTTTGAGGTGTGTTCCTTGTGTATTTTTTTTTTCTTAATTTTCCTATCCTGTTTGCTTTTGCCACCCTTTTTTCCAAAAACTTTTCACCACACCCACTGTGACTGCATTTGAGCTGATCATTACAGCCTGTGATTTTTGTGCTGTAAGATGGCCAGCAGTAAGTAGTTGATAACATCCTCTCTGAGGCAGTCTCCAGTTGGCCAGAGATGGGCCAGAATCAAGCAAGAAGCCACTACCATTGTTAACAGGATAATATAGTGTGAGGATGGCCAGCACCTCCTCATCAGTAATGCTGAGGGTAGGAAGGTCCTAACCCTGTTTTTCTTAGATGATATTCTTGAGAAACTCTCATGGTGACTGACAGGACACTGACTTGTAGAGGAAAAGAATCAATTTTCAAAACTTTCATTTTTTACTTGTGTGGACTTAGTACATCTTAAGGAATTTTAGACTTGTTGATATCAATTGTACATTATGGAGTGATCCTTTTTGCATGCATACTCTTTTACTGGTTAGAAATGAAGAAATAGATTTGGATTTATAGATCAAATAACATGAAAATACTCCTTCAGGTGACACACATACTTCAATTGAAGCACTTCAGTGGTGCAAAGGTCGACTCTTTAGTGCAGGACTAAACGGCTTTCTCTTGGAGCATGACTTGGCTACCAGTGGTGTCAAATCTTGCACAGCAGTCACTGGTGGTCCGACCTGGTGTCTTGCACTTTCTGCAGATAAGAAGAAATTAGCAGTGAGTTTCTTGATCAGTGTTGTACTGTAACATAGAAATATCTAAACTTAAACTTGTTTCCTTGCCTATGGATCATGCAATCAAAAAATGGTAACATACCATTATTTTTATTTTCTACAGTAAATTTGATGTAAGGTACTATATTATTAAGTAAGGAGAGAAAAATATTTGTAAATTTTCATTTGTTGGCCAAACACAAAGAACGTCGTATACATGTTTATACAATCACTTGTTTACCAAATGGCGTCCTAACTTTGTCTCTTCGATGTATATCAACTGACTGTCATATTTCTCTCTTGTGTCTCCCCTGATGATGTGATTAGTTACACGAAAGTGCACTTGGGAACTTTTCGTGTTTCATTTCTCCCCGTGGACTCATAGGAATATATATATATATATATATATATATATATATATATATATTTTTTTTTTTTTTTTTTTTTTTTTTTTATACTTTGTCGCTGTCTCCCGCGTTTGTGAGGTAGCGCAAGGAAACAGACGAAAGAAATGGGGGTGAGAGAGTATCATTGAACTTTGGGAGAATAAAAAGATGTTTTATAAGGTAGATAATGTGCAAAGGACAAGAGAAGAGATGGGAACATCAATGAAGGGGACAAGGGGGGAAGTGACAACAGGTAGTGATGGAGTGAGGAGGAGATGGAGTGAGTATTTTGAAGGATTATTCAATGTGATTGATGATAGAGTGACAGATGTAGGGAGTTTTGGTCGGGGTGGTATGCGAAGTGAGAGAGTCATGGAGAGTGGTTTGGTGAAGAGAGAAGAGGTGTTAAAATTCTTGTGGAAGATGAAGTGTGGCAAGGCTGCAGTAGTGGATGGTATTGCAGTTGAATATATTAAGATGGGGTTGACTGTGTTGTTGAATGGTTGGTAAAGATATTCTGTGTATGTATGGATCATGGTGAAGTTCCTGAGGATTGGCATAATATATGTATAATGCCATTGTATAAAGGCAAAGGGGATAAAGGTGAGTGTCCAAACTACGGAAGCTTAGATTTGCTGTGTATGCTTGGTAAATTGTATGGGAGGGTAATGATTAAGAGGGTGAAGGCACTTGTGTGTGTATGTGGGTAGGTAGTAGTAGTTGGGCAACCAGCAACCAGGTAAGTATATTACCAGTACTACCCACCTGAGTATCGGGAGAGTTATTGATGGCTGTATGTCAAGCAGCGCTTCAGTGGTTGTTGAATTGCTTTCCTTTAACCCATGTAGCTGTTTTTCATTTCACAGACATACAATCTCTCCTTGTCATACATAACAGTTGATAGCACTTAACTCAAACAGCTCATTCTTCATAACTCTAGATTTTCATGCAGTGAGCACTATGCACTAGCCGTGCCTTTTGGCAAAATGACAGAATCAATATATAGAAGTGGGTAGGAATATTTAGGGAGGAGCTTTAGGTAGAAACATTAGGTAGTATTAGTCAGTAGGAACATTAGGTAGGAGCCTCTGCAAACACTGCGTAAGATTTACCTTCTGCCATTGGCCTGTTAAGGATGAGGCATTAAAGGCTGAAATACCGCATTAGAGTTTACTTGTTATGGAGTCACTATTGCCACAGCCACTCCCTTGAGGGAGTTACAGGTGGGAACAGGTGTCAGAGATATAGATAGGTAGTGTATGTGTGCAAATTTATGTCGGTTTTATTTGATTGTTTAATGAATTACTTTCAGGCAGGTACTGAGGAAGGCTATGTCTGCATATTTCAAGTGTTAGAAGAGGGTATTATATATGAAAATTCATTGGAAAAGCAAGAAGGTAAGTGCTTTGAATTTCTTTTTACCTTGGTGTTGTTATGGCTGGAGGTTTTTCCCTATTACTACGTATTAGAATTATCTGTCCATATATGCTTGCATTAGTATTGGTGTAAAAGTTAAAATTCATCTCATACGAAATGATTGTAAAGTGAGCTTGTGGTGGGTAAGTTGTGATACGAGCGTGTTTAGAGGATTTGCAGATCTGTAGTAACAATTTTGTTGGTGAGTGTGTGATTATGTTGTTACTTAAGATGGGCATAGGTTAGTACCTAAATATTAAAAGGGTTTTTAGAAGACTGTATGGGAGTATCAGGTGTGTGGCAAACATAGATATGATTGTGTATATTTTGATAGATTACTTTTCAGGATTATATTTTATATGTACTGGTGTTTTAAAATACTCATGAAGATTTTCTGATAATGCTCTTTCTTGAATCTATGTAATGGCAGTCTTCATGCAGACTTTTGACAAGATAACTTTGTATCCCTTGAATCATGTTCCAAACTTGCTTACTAATGATACACTAAGGTACTAATGAAAGTATGGTTTATCAACTCTTGTCTCCCAACCATTTTCTGAGAAGGAAAGACTTGAGAAGTATATCCAAGGAAAAGCTTGTCGGATTCACACCAAGCCTAAGAAAGGGATTCTTGAAGGGTAATCCTATAAAAATCAAAAGTATTACTCGCCACAAATGTTAGAAACATTTTGAAATGGAACTCTGAACATAAGGGATCTGTAATTTCAGCAACCTCAAAACACTTCATGGGAGGTCTGAAAAGATTATCAAACCAAATGGTAGTGTGTTTGAGTAAAACAGTGAATATTATATCAAACCATATGGTAGCATCTCTAAGTAAAGAGGTGAATATCATAAAAAGACTATCAGTCAAGCATTCTCTACATCCCTCTATTGTAAAAGTATTTAAGGCAAACCATATGTGTAAATTCCTGAATTCAAAGACTTCAAGGACTGATGGAAGTTTAGGAAAATTAGAAAATCAACTGAGGCATATGGTAAGGTGAAAGAGAACTTAACACAAAGGTTAGTTATATCTCTGGGTTGTCACTAGACCTTGAAAAACAAATCAGACAAGAAGAAGTTGGCCCAGGTAAACTGGAGAAAGGAGACTGGTTCCATGATTCCGGTTAAAGGAAAGAGCATAAGTTTGAGAAGTCATTTCAGAAAGGTAGGAAGGAGGAAAAAACAAACAACAGGCTCTCCTTTGTCATTTATGGAGCCACCCTGGAGAAAGTCTAAGACAGATTGAGGATACTTTCACAAAATAGCTCCAGAAACAGTAAATGTAAGTCAGATTGATAAGTGGGATAGATTGTATGTCCTCAGATAAGCCAGAAAAGCCTCCATGGGAAAAAGATAGCTTAGAGGGTCAAAGGATGGCCTTTTTCTCCATAAAGCAGATATGAGAAGGGTCAAAGAATTGACTCTGTCTCTCAACAAAATGCCTTACTTTCTTATTCATTGATAATTTCATAGTCTAAACATAGTGGATCAAATTTGTGAGGTTCTTGAGTCTCCTCCTCCCAGAGCTGATTTCTGGGCACATCTTGCATTGTCATTGAAGGTATATAGATTTTTGTCTTGGCTTGATTTAAAAGCTTGTTTAAACTTCCTCCTTTGTATAGGTATTCTTTGTTGCTAGTGGGGTGCAAGCACGATGAGAGAAATAGTAGATAGGTTTTGAAGAATGTGAAACCTTTTATTTCATCAAGATGTTGTCTCATAAACTTTTTTTTCTAGTCTTCTTACCATACCTGGCCTTCCTCATTTTTGTGAAAAACCTTTTTGTCCTTGCAATTTGGTGGTAGTCTTGTGTTGGTATCATGATCCAAGATTTGTGAGTCCTACTTTTCTACCAGCAGTCATTGATTGTCTAAGAGCGAACCCAGTTTTAGTGAACTATCGCTTCAGTGACTCAAGTCAACTGAAAAGAGTTGGGTGGAGTAGTGCATCCTCCTCAGTTTATGAGGCAGGAAGGAATGTTAACCCAATATTTCCCAAGGAGTATTTCATGCTCTTAGGGCAGTGCCTCTTGGAGAAAAGTTTTTCATTCTTCAAGACATATTTTTTTATAGGGCAGCAAAAATTCAAATATGTGCTCACAATTTCTTTAATTTCTACTCACAACATTTTTGTTATTTTGTTTTAGACTTTCATAAGGCCAGATTACTCTTTCTTTGAAACTTTGTTGTTCTGTCAGTATAGAATTGCTGTATTGGCTTTTGTGTGACAGACGCATACATACTTAGTCTTTAGATATTCTTTATATATGGATGTACTTTGAATGCTTGCCATCCAAATTTCTATTTTTGTATTTGGCCACAACACTTTATGCAGTTTGCTGATTTTGGATGTACATTATCCTGTGTAACCTTGAAGAGATTCCACTTCATGTCAGTGTTAGCAGGGAGGAGGGGGAAGAGGAAGAAAAGGAAGTATATTCAGTGATATATGGTCCAGAATTTTTTATGGAATGAGTTGATCTGACAGACTGAAAATCATGAAACTTGAGAATTTTCTAGATGAAGATGGCTGACAGGGTCTCTGTGAAATGAGAAAAGCTAATTATTTGTGGCTTACAGTTTTATTGGTTGAGGAGAATAGCAAACAGGAGAGGATAAAAGCTTCAGGATGTTCATTAGAAGCTTGTGGGTTTAGGATTGAAAATTGAATGAAAGGAATGAAAACTTGATTAGTATCCCACAATGTTTGTACTTTAGGAGGAGTATCCCAAAACGTTTGTACTTTAGGAGTAGTAACCTGAACTGTTTGTAGGATGTGGATAGTTAAAGGATTTGAAACGTTTATGGAAAGGGAATTGATTGAGTAGAAAGGAGGAAAAGTATAGGATTTTTTTAGCCAGAAATGTTATGGGGATGTGGAGAGCTGATGGAGTTTAGCATGAAATTATCAGGATTTTGGGCCCAGAAAGTTTATTGGGTTAGAAAGTTCATGGAATTAGATGGATGAGACTTCAGAATTTGTGATGTAAAGGGTTTGTGAAATGATAATTGATAGGTGGAAGGAGGAAAAGTTTTAAGAATTTGTATTCTAGAAATATGATGGAATGGTGAGGGCAGGTAAGTATCGTGTAGAGTTGTAACTCTCAAAACAGTCTGGCTATTAGAATAATACTGAGAATGCTTTAGTTGTTTGGGTATTTAAAGAAAATAAATGTGATGGAAAATTTTTTAGAATTTTAAATGAGAGAAACACATTGATTAAATGGTTTGCCTTGCCATAAAGAGTGTTTTTAGGCAGATGTGAAATGAGACTGAGATTTTGAAGAACAGAGAAGAATTTAATTATTGAAAAGTATGGAAGTGAGCTTTGACAGCATTGATATTAAAAAAGATGAATCTAGTGTATATTGTTCTGTAAATGAAGATGATCAATTTTGACTTATTCATAACACTGCTAACGCTATCTGTATATTGTTTGGTGTTTGGCTTTTTTTGTTTGCTTAGAATTGAACTTTTGTGTGACTTTCCTTTACATGTTTAAATGTGCGTATTAGTAAGAAGGTCTTCTGCATTTTAGGGCGGATACTAAACATATGCTGGCATTGCAGTGGAGACTACATTGTGACAGGATCTATGAACTGCATCCGGGTGTGGTCTTTAAAGGAAGGACGGGTAAGAGGCATGAGTATTCTAATATCCAACTATGATTATCATGTACTGTTATTTTTCATTCTCTTTGGAAAGAGCAGTGTGAGACAGCCTCTCATCAGTTAGGAGCCATACTTATTTATTGTTCTGTTTTGCATGCTCCAAACAGATTAGCTGTGGATGCCAGTGATTTAGGCGCTGGTGCTGTCCTCTTACAAGAGGACAAAGAGAGGGTTGATTGCCCCGTTAGCTTTGGTAAGAAGGTTAAACCCAAACAGATTAACCCACCATTGAGAAGGAACTTTTGTCTTTGTTATTTGCATTATAACTCTCTCTGAGTATTTTGCCATTCAGGCAATCATCTTGGCGTGTCCTGACTACCATCCCCCTTAAAAAATGATAATGAGTTCCAGGATAGGAGTCAGAGGTTAACTAGATGAGCCTTGTTCCTTTAGAAGTACAACTTAGAGGTTTCTGTTATTGTCAGCACACATAATGTGCTCACAGAGTGTGTAACCCACTCTAAATGTGGCATGGGAGTGGATGAGGAATTCTTGAGACCTCGCAGATCACTACGTGGCTTACCTGTAACTTACAACTTTCTATAACGTAGACACAACGAACATGCTGGTTCATAACAATATACTTACTTGCCTTCATCCATTCCTGGCACTACCCTGCACCACAGGAAATGGCATCACTACCCTCTGCTTCAGTGAGGTAGCACCAGGAAAACACAAAAAAGGCCACATTCGTTCACATTCAGTCTCTAGCTGTCATGTTTGATGCACCAAAACCACAGCTCCCTATCCACATCCAGGTCCCACAGACATTTCCATGGTTTACTCCATATGCTTCACATGCCCTGGTTCAGTCCATTGACAGCATGTTGACCCCAGTATACCACATCATTCTAATTCACTCTATTCCTTGTATGCTTCTCACCCTCCTGTATTTTCAGGCTCTGATCGCTCAAAATCTTTTTCACTCCATTTCTCTACCTCCAATTTGGTCTTCCACTTCTCCTTGTTCGCTCCACCTCTGACTCTTATATCCTTTTTGTCAATCTTTCTACTCATTCTCTCCATATGTCCAAACCATTTCAACACACCCTATTCTGCTCTCTCAACCACACTCTTTATTTCTACACATCTCTCTTACCCTTTCATTACTTACTCGATCAAACCACTTCACACCTCATATTGTCCTCAAACATTTCATTTCCAACACGCCCACCTTCCTCTGTACAACTCTGTCTATAGCCCATGCCTCGCAACCGTATAACATTATTGGAACTACTATTCCTTCAAACATACCCATTTTTGCTATCCAAGACAATGTTCTCTCCTTCCACACATTCTTCATCGCTCCCAGAATGTTAGCTGTTTCCTGCATCAGCAAGGTAGCACCAGGAAACAAAGTAAGAATGACCCATCCACTCACATACACATAAATATATACATAAATGCCCATACACATGCACATATACATACATATACATATCAACATATGCATACATATACACACAGACATATACATACATGTACATATTCATACTTGCTCGCCTTCTCATCCACTCACATACACATATATATACATACATAAATGCCCATATAGGCACATATACATATCAACATATGCATACATATACATGCATACACACAGACATATACATATATACGCATGTACATATTCATACTTGCTCGCCTTCGTCCATTCCTGGTGCTACCTCACCCCACAGGAAACAGCATCACTACCCACTGCTTTGTATGGTTTTCAATGAAATTCATGTCTGACAAGTCTTCCTGTTTCTTTTTAGATATAATTGTCATGGATAATGATATTTAAGTAGTTTATGTAATCTGTTTTGACTTTCAGAAAGCATTCGATAAAGTCTCTCTAACAGTTGTAACCAAAGTTATGTAATGTGGTATGGATATGGTTGGATTTAGGTGGCTAGAAAATATGTTGACTGGCTGTAAACAAAAAGTAGTGATAAATGGTCAAGCTTTCTCTGAGAATAGTTAGATGTAACAAATGATTTGCCACAGAGCTGTCTTGGGATGGGTCTGTATCATATATGAATAATGAATGCATTGATAATGGCTGCATTACATTGATAGTAGCTGAATTTCAAGATAGGGTGCATTACATTGATAATAGCTGCATTTCAAGATATTGAAATTCACAGACAATTCTATGCTGGAAAATGAATATTTAACTGAAAATAACATCAGCAGCTTCAAACTGACAGGATGATGTTATGGACAGCATTTACAGGTAGCAAAGTTTTACACATCAGAAGTAGAAACAAGAAGGCAAGTTACATCATGAATTCTGTTGACTTACAATGTGTAACAGGCAAGAAAACTTATTCATGATAGTCTCTGATGACATAAAGGCAAATAAGCATTGCCTGTAAGTAGATACATAGGTGAGCAGAATTTCTGGATTTATAAGTATGGCATTCAAATTTAAGTCTTGAAGAAGCTAATCATTTCTCTTTACACTTCCTTGGAACATCTTCATCTTAAACCATGTGTTCAGTTTTGGTCAACCTGCTTGAAAATAGACATGAAAAGAATGGAGTATGGTGGCAAGTATTAAGGTGAATCCTGGATTGTAAAACAAATTTTACAAGTGCTGGCCAGGTGACTTAAACTCACTGAGCTCAGAAAAGAGCAAGTTAAGATGGAATTTTATACACATATTCAGGATAATCAAAGGCTCTGAAAGCCTAAGTCTAAATTGTTGTTTAGAACTAGATTTGTCTAATTTCTTTTGCAGTAATTTATACAAATTTGTGGGCAAATGTTTCACTTCAAATGAGGCTGATTATTTTCTTTGAATGGATGATTTACCAGTTAGAGTAGTCGAAAGCAGCACCATAGATACTTTTAAGACAGGCTTGATAAGTATGCATTTCAGGTCCATGACTGACATTATTTGGAGCCACCCTAGATACATGTAAAGTTTAAAAGTATTCTTATGTGAGTTATATATATGCAATTGTACTTTTACCATGCTAATCTCTTAAGTTTCTGATCTTTACCATTATTCACAAACCATTGAAAGAATCCAATGATCTGTTTGAATTGCTTTATATAGAATCTAAGATTGAATTGCTAGAATCCAGTCAGAACATAGGAGCATAGAATTCTGTTGGTTTCTTGGACATGTTGACATCTGAGGTAATGAAATAGCAGATACTTAGGCTAAAGCTGCTGTATCTGGCAAGCTACATATGAAAGTTACCGCTCAAAATAATTTTGTGGGCGTAATAAATTATATTAGATGTAAATGACATGCTAGGTTGAGTTTGGAAACCCAAAAGAATAGCCAAATTTTGGCCTTCCTCTTTTAGTGAGATTTGCCATTTGAGACTGCTCTGTCAAGTGACGATTGGTCATACGCTACTGTGTTGTCTCATGGTTACTTAAGGTAGAGGAAACTTGATCCAGCATTATTTCCTTGAAACTTGTATTTACAGAATACCTAAGATACAGGAGTTTCAGAGTCCAGTACGAATTATATGATAACACAGAATGAAATAAGTTGTTGGAGAAATTTTAGATGTTATGTGAATGGAATTAGATTGATGAAATTTTAGGTTCGATTAGAAGATAAAACTACATGAAGTGTTTTAAGTTTTTATGCATATTTTTCTTACTAAAGAGCTGAATAGCCAGTAGGTTCTAGTGCTTTACAAAGTCAAAAAATTCTTATCAAATCCTCTATATTCCTTTATATTACTTTATGAGTACTCTTTGTTATGGCTCCTTGGTCCATAGGTTGCACTTCAGATGTAACATTTAGTGCTGCATCTTTAAGAAATTGTTAAAGCAAATTGCAGTATCACATGAACCCACTGGATGTAATATTGTATATGAATGATAGTACTTTACAGTTTGAAAGGGCTGTTGTTGCTGGTCAAGGAATTAGTTTCCATATCTTTATATGGCCTCTTGTATATCTCTCAGTGATTGAACTGTAGAAGAAAAAAAAAATACCTTTTTTTATTATGAACTGTGGAAAAAAAAAATACCTCTTTTCATTAGTATTAACTGAGTTAACACAGCCAAATGTTCTGTAGCTTGATGTTAGACCTTGAATTTTTGTTTTTGTTTTAAAGATGACTATTTTAAACTGATTATCAACTTAAAGACATAAAGGCACTTTATCAACTTAAAGACATAAAGGCACTTGTTGCTTGTTGGTTTCTTTAGGCATATTTAACTAAGCATCAATAGATCATTAACAGCAGCTAGGCCAGCTACTGCTGGGAAATAGGATAAAGAGGGGTATCTTTGTCAGCAACAGGTAGAATAAATTTAGCTTATGTAATTTGGTATAGCCATTTACTGTAGAGGTGATCACTCAATCAGTTGGGTTTTCTGTTCTCATACCTATATCTATGTATTTCATTGTTATTTTTTTTGCTGAATCATATTTCTGTTTAAACACATTGAAGGAACCCACATTCCATTTGCAATTTGTTTTATTTACAATTCAGGCAAGTAGGGATTGCCTTGTGTATTTTATAGCGGAACGTTCTTACAAGTAGAATGTTTTGAGGATTGGTGCTAGGTAGAAATGCTTTGGAGAGTTTATCATACTTTAGATTCGAAATGCAGGGGAAAAGGTGATGTGATTTTATGAACAGAAAAAAATTATCCCATGTTGTTTTATAGATATGTTATTGTTAGTAATAGCTATCTGCTTTTGTTATAATGAACGAAACTTAAATTTTGTCATGTATATATGAATCTCCTTTTAGAATTATGAGTAAACATAATTCAGTATTTTTCGTCAATTATTACCTCATGATTTATTTTGCTGTGGCAGCGAATTCACCCTCTGACTGTAGCTTTTTCATGCAGGTGACGCGGTGCTCTCTAGGTCAGACTTCAGGTGATGAAGAAATTATTGTTTGGTGTGTTGGTATTTTAGATGACATGACAGTAATCAGCGGGGATTCCAGGTTGGTATAGTTTTTCATGTTCTCCCCCTTCTGTACATTTGTTTTTGTGTGTTTACTGTAAATAATCCTAGGACCCCTTTTTTAGGGCTATTGTAACACTAAGGCTGTGCTACAGTCAGAAGTAGGGAAATGATAGACTTGCATGAAGTGAAAACTTCTACTATGAGAGTGTTCTCCCTTTCATCAGCTGATGATACAGCCTTTCCAAAGGTAACTTTTCATATGAAGTTCGGTAACACTTGTATGTGTACACTTATGCATATGTGGGTTTCACCAGAGAGGATGAAAGGTGTGAATTGGAACAATATGGTATTCTAGGGTCAATGTGCTTTCAGTGAACTGCACCAGAGCATGTGAAGCATCTGGTGTAAACCATGGAAAGGCCTGTTTTACCTGCATCACATAATAGTTAGACAATGGATATGTGAGCAGATGCGGCCTTTCTTCTTCTGTTTTTAGTGCTACCTCAGTAATGTGGGAAACAGCTAACAAGTATGAAAAGAAAAATGTTTGTCAGAGATATAATCAGAGGTGGGGGTGAGATCTTCAGGTGCAGGTTACTAATGTGAGGTAGGGTGAGCTTTTTTTTATTTTGGCTTGGGGTATATTTGTTGCTTATGAAGTGGCTTAGGAGGGAGGGAGGGATTGGGTCTTGTTGCAAGGAAGTAAGTACCAGTCATATTGAGATGGGCTTGTATTGAAAGTATTTTGTTTATGTGTAGATTTTGAATGTTTGTGGTTGCTGTGCTCTGTTATGTAAGCTTTGTAGTTTTGCTGCATATGCTTTTTAAAGATGGATAACTAGGTAGATGAGCCATAGTTTAGGATGAGTGGATGAATTATCTGTAGAGGATACTGAGGGATTCATTTTCTTGTCCACATCTGGTGCTGATAAGTATCCTCAGGCTGTGTATGGATGGCCTTGTGTTGATGTGTGTAGTGTGGGGAGTGAATGCCATATGTTTTGTATGTGACTTTAAATCTGGGTGGAATTAAATTATGTGTGTGGTTAATCATTCAGTGTTATGGGAAGGAAGATTTTGGATTCATATCAGTCAAGAGCCTAGAGGATGACTGTGGATATCTCTAGGGTTACAACTGCTGTTGTTTGTTGTCACATACATCATGGAATTGTGAAGTCATCAGGATTAGAGAAGGCTTTCATGCTGTGATTTATGTGGGGTGAAGGAAGGTCATGTAGGAAGAGATTGAAGGGGGTTTGTGGAAAGAACTGCTCCTTAAGGTATTCACAAATGGATGCATTAGAAAAGTTTCTCATTAGCAGAAAACCACTTAGTAGTTCACAGTTCATTGTCTGCCAGATGTTGTCAGGTTCCTTCTTCTAGACCTTTGCCAGTCATTTACATACATGGATTTGACTGTCTTAAGCTTTTGTTATTTTTTATGAAATAGGCCTCACTCCTCCATATGAAAAAAAACCAACATAGATTGTGTATGATGTGCATGTTGATTAGGAGCTTTATAGGTTTAACCTGTCTCCTTTTGTGTTTACAGAGGGGCCATTTGTTTTTGGAATGCAAAGCTTGGTACAGTTACAGATGTTGTTCAAACTCACAAAGCAGATGTCTTGTGCCTTGTTGTGTGTCCAGACCAAAAGTCTGTTTATGCGGCTGGTAAGTTAATGAATATATTGTATTGTGTAAATGCTTTGAATATATATTGTGCATATTGTTTAATAAAGTATTACTGTGATGTTCCTTTTTTGCTCTTAAGGTTATTGGCTTATTGATTGTATATCTTCTCATGAAATTTGGACCACCTTGTCTTAAAATGAAATAATTTCTTATGTAGAGATAGGTTGGTGGACACAAGGTAACTTGATGTGGTGAATTCTAGGACTACAGTAACTTCTAATTTTGCAACAGAACATATGATGAATTAAGATTTTGTATATAGTGATATAAAGTTTTATTTGACAGGCATAGATCCAGTTATTACACAGGTAAGCTATGTACAGACAGGATCCAAGAAACCGAAAGGGTGCTGGATGAAGTCCGTTCTGCGCTCAGTACACACACATGATGTACGAGCTCTGGCTCTTACAAAAGATGAGGCACTTTTTTCTGGGGGTAAGTTCTTTCAAGTAATGGTGATGTGAGAAGGAGATGGAGTGAGTATTTTGAAGGTTTGTTGAATGTGTTTGATGATAGAGTGGCAGATGTAGGGTGTTTGGTCATGGTGGTGTGCAAAGTGAGAGGGTTAGGGAGAATGATTTGGTAAACAGAGAAGAGATAGTAAAAACTTTGCGGAAGATGAAAGCCGGCAAGGCAGTGGGTTTGGATGTTATTGCAGTGGAATGTATTTAAAAAGGGGGTGACTGTATTGTTGACTGGTTGGTAAGGTTATTTAATGTATGTATGACTCATGGTGAGGTGCCTGAGGATTGGCGGAATGCTTGCATAGTGCCATTGTACAAAGGCTGAGGGGATAAAAGTGAGTGCTCAAATTACAGAGGTATAAGTTTGTTGAGTATTCCTGGGAAATTATATGGGAGGGTATTGATTGAGAGGGTGAAGGCATGTACAGAGCATCAGACTGGGGAAGAGCAGTGTGGTTTCAGAAGTGGTAGAGGATGTGTGGATCAGGTGTTTGCTTTGAAGAATGTATGTGAGAAATACTGAGAAAAGCAAATGAATTTGTAGCATTTATGGATCTGGAGGAGGCATATGATAGAGTTGATAGAGATGCTCTGTGGAAGGTATTAAGAATATATGGTGTGGGAGGCAAGTTGTTAGAAGCAGTGAAAAGTTTTTATCAAGGATGTAAGGCATGTGTACGTGTAGGAAGAGAGGAAAGTGATTGGTTCTCAGTGAATGTTGGTTTGCGGCAGGGGTGTGTGATGTCTCCATGGTTGTTTAATTTGTTTATTGATGGGGTTGTTAGGGAGGTGAATGCAAGACTTTTGGAAAGAGGGGCAAGTATGCAGTCCGTTGTGGATGAATGAGCTTGGGAAGTGAGTCAATTGTTGTTTGCTGATGATACAGCGCTGGTGGCTGATGCGGGTGAGAAACTGCAGAAGCTGGTGACTGAGTTTGGTAAAGTGTGTGAAAGAAGAAAGCTGAAAGTAAATGTGAATAAGAGCAAGGTTATTAGGGACAGTAGGGTTAAGGGACAAGTCAAATGGGAGGTAAGTTTGAGTGGAGAAAATCTGGAGGAAGTGAAGTGTTTAAGATGTCTGGGAGTGGATTTGGCAGCGGATGGAAGCAGAAGTGAATCATAGGGTGGGGGAGGGGGCGAAAATTCTGGGAGTGTTGAAAAATGTGTGGAAGTCGAGAACGTTATCTTGGAAAGCAAAAATGGGTATGTTTGAAGGAATAGTGGTTCCAACAATGTTATATGGTTGCGAGGCATGGGCTGTAGATAGAGTTGTGCGGAGGAGGGTGGATGTGCTGGAAATGAGATGTTTGAGGACAATATGTGGTGTGAGGTGGTTTGATCGAGTAAGTAAGGAAAGGGTAAGAGAGATGTGTGGTAATAAAAAGAGTGTGGTTGAGAGAGCAGAAGAGGGTGTTTTGAAATGGTTTGGTCACATGGAGAGAATGAGTGAGGAAAGATTGACCAAGAGGATATATGTGTCAGAGGTGGAGGGAACAAGGAGAAGTGGTAGACCCAATTGGAGGTGGAAAGATGGAGTGAAAAAGATTTGAGTGATTGGGGTCTGAACATATAGGAGGGTGAAAGGTGTGTAAGGAATTGAGTGAATTGAAACGATGTAGTATACCAGGGTCAACGTGCTGTCAGTGGATTGAACCAGGGCATGTGAAGCGTTTGGGGTAAACCATGGAAAGTTTTGTGGGGCCTGGATGTGGAAAGGGATCTTTGGTTTTGGGGGATTATACATGACAGCTAGAGACTGAGTGTGAACAAATGTGGCCTTTGTTGTCTTTTCTTAGCGCTACTTTGTGCATATGCTGGGGGAGGGGGCTGTCATTTCATGTGTGGCGGGGTGGCGACGGAAATGAACAAGGGCAGACAGTATGAATTATGTACATGTGTATATATGTATATGTCTGAGTATGTATATATATGTATACGTTGAGATGTAGAGGTATGTATATGTGCGTGTGTGAACGTGTATGTATATAAATGTGTATTTGGGTGGGTTGGGCCATTTTTTTCATGTTTCCTTGCGCTGCCTCACTAACATGGGAGACAGCGACAAAGTATTATGATAACAAAAAAAGTTCTCACCATAAATTTTTTTTTTTCATACTTTTCGCCATTTCCCGCATCAGCAAGGTAGCGCTAAGAACAGAGGACTGAGCCCTTGAGGGAATATCCTCACTTGGCCCCCTCCTCTGTTCCTTCATTAGGAAAACTAAAAACGAGAGGGGAGGATTTCCAGCCCCCCGCTCCCTTCCCTTTTAGTCGCCTTGTACGACACGCAGGGAATACTTGGGAAGTATTCTTTCTCCCCTATCCCCAGGGATAACCCATCATTAATAATATTTTATGAGTAGGATTGCAAAACTCCAAAAATTATTGTGTTGGTATTCCCAAGGAGCAGGCAGAATTTTTTAAGCTTATCTCTGAATGCTGGAAGGTATATTTACATTTCACAGTCGAGTATAAGAGTAATCATAGGTATGATTTATGTAGAAATAGGAAGAGGTATTCCTCTTGTTTATGCGAATTGATTGCCAGTGCAAAGGTTGAATGTTTTGGCTGGAGTAAATATTTGGAAATGTATGTTCATAACCCTCTTTTCTCATGTTCTGTCCTACAAAGTTTAGATTCATTTCTTCGTTTTCAAATGCCAGAATTTCTATAATTTTCTATTGCTTAATATGTAAGGATAAGTATGAAGTACATATCCAAATTCTAAAATTCAGCATTTTATGCAGTTACATCTTTCTTAGCTGTTAAGTCACTATATTATTAACTTTTGATTTATCTTAGTAGCTTCAGTATCCAAGTAAATGATATGGTGTATTTCAGCTGATGTTGGCAATTGAATGAATGATGGTGTAATGCAATGGATGCATTTTGTGTATGTCTGAGAAAGTGAATGCAGATGGATAGTGTACAAACTGAATGAATGAAGATACAGGCAGGTTGAGTTCACTTACACCTTCACTTACTTAAAGTTTGTCTGAATAGATATGTCTTTTTTTCTATTCCTTGGTTTAATTGATTTTTTGATAAATATATTGTTTTAGAGTGGACATTCTATGAAGATAGATAACCTTGTTTTACTGTGGAACTTCTATAAAGATAAATAACTTTGCTTTGATCATGTCAAACAACCACAGACATATGTTTGTAACCAGTTTCTGTATCAAGCAGTACAGACCTCATAAAACAGAAGCCAGACTGAGTCAGACTTCTAGACATAGTTATCAGCCAGTCCTCAGAATATTTACTTGCTCAAAAAGTGGGTTGACTTGAATCTACCAAATTCAGCTGTAGATGGGCTTAGCTGATTATCCATTCACATGCAGTGTATATTTGCATGATCAGTGGTGAAGGGAAAGACATTAAGACTTATTATTTCAACACTACTCATCTTTGGTTGGGCCAAGGTACTCCATTTCAGATTTACATTCAGATGTCCTGGCCTTGGCATACTTTTCATTGCTGCTATTAGTAGATCAATCACATAGAGTCACAACATCCTCCTCATGTGCAGTACTAATGTAGGAATCTGTTTCCATTTTAGAATCACATTCATCTGTCACCACATCAAGGTCATCTAACATACTCCGTATAATTTCACCATCTTCATCCAAATGGATGGTAGTGTAGTTTTTGGTAAAATTGTCCTTCATTCACTCATGACAAATGGTTTTTAGCCTTAGAATCAACATCTGATTGTTTACACTTTGTGAATGTTTGTACACCCAGTATAGATGCTTTAGAGTTATCAGCTAGTGTTCTGATATTCATTGGTATATAGATAGCTTTCACAATGTAAAAAGTAATGTTACAGAGGTAACAGTACTAAGAATTGTTAAAAACAGTTGTACAGACAGAGACTCCTCAGCTACATCCATAAGGTTCCTGTTCTCTGGATGAATTGAGACAAAGTGAGACAGATGTGCCCATCGTATGATGAGGGGTCTCGCCACCAGTGATGTAAATGGCACACATGGAAGGCAGTGGTACACATTAAAGCCAACAATAAACTCTTATTCTCTACTTCATATATGTAAATTGCATGTAAAACCCCAAGAGGGTAAATTTAAAGGTATTCCTTTTGTGTTTAATAACCATGAGAGAGTTGATAGAACCAAATTTAATGATTAACAGGGATTAGTAATAGAGAGCAGTCAAGTGGGCTATTCAAAGAAATGGGTGAAGTCAGTCCAGTCAGAGAGAAGAATCAGGTAGAGTCAGAGAGAAGGATCAAGTGGGACCATTTGTAGAGGAGTCCAATAGAACCAGTTTGAATGAACAAATAATGGGTCTGATTAAGGAAATAACGGGTTGAGGGCTGTGAAGCTAGTTGGTATTTTTTTAGTATTTTGGGATACTTTTAAGTAAATACTGGATGATTTTATTAGGGAAGTAAATGAAAATTGTGACAAGTTTTATGAAGTGCACAGATTGACCCCTTTTACTGCAGGCCCTGACTTTCTGTGCTTCACATTTTGCTGTGTGTCTTAGCTTTTGAACACTTTTGATATCCTAAATTTGATGCTTTTAAGATTCTGGCATGGTGACAGAGTTAATAGAGGCCATGAACCATACTCAAGTGAAAGAAAATGAAAGGTTTAAGGGATTAGTCACCTTCTAGATATCAGTGGGAGGAGTTTGATATGCTGCCACTTTAGGGATTAATCTCCAATGGAGTTTACATGAAATTTTATGCTCAAAATATCATGCAAAGTAGATATGTGGACTTAATATACCATAACTTATCTTTCTCCTTCTCCTTTTCTTCATACCATAACTTATCTTTCTCCTTCTCCTTTTCTTCCTTTTTCTCCTCCTCCTCTGCCTTTCCTTCTCCTCAAGCTCATTTTATTTTACCTCCTCTTGTTTTCCTTTTTTCTATTTTTCTCCTTTTCCTCCTCTCTCCCTCCTTTCCCTCCTCCTCCTTTCCCTTTCTTTCCTCTATCTTTTCCTTTCCCTCTTCTCCTTTCACTGCTGTTTTTCCTTTTCTTCTTCCTCCTCCGTACCCTCTTCCATCTCCTTTCCCACATCCTCCTCCTTTTCCTCTTCCTCCTTTCCCTCCTCTTTTTCCTCCTCCTGGGGTGATGGAGTGGCTAGTGTTATGGAAAGCAGTCATTGTCCCTTGTAAACTAGATACGGTGACAGAAACACTGCGCCACAATCATGGTGTGGAACACTGCCTAACATTGAGCCATGGTAATGAAAGGGAGCATGGAAAGGGTTAATTCTCACTTGAGTAAATGCTTTCACAGATGCTAATAGAAATCTGCCTGTGGTAGAGACATTGTTTTTCATCCTTTTCAATATTTAAGGATGTGATAGTGGTTCATATGCTGTCAGTATATTGATCTTATGGCACAGTGGAGAATTGAGTGTAAATTACTGATTATTTCTATCATGGTTTATATATCTGATTTCCTCATAAAGATGAGAAAGGAGGTAATATTACTGAAAATTAATTTCATGTTATTCTGAAATTCAACAGGTGTGGACACAATCCTTACCATGACTTCCTACCCTCCAAAGACTGTGATCAAATTCCCACCTCAGCTTTATGTGAGTTATTGGCAAGAACTTTTGTAAGACTGCATGCTGTTTCCTGTAGGGCAGGGTGGTGCCAGGAATGGATGAGGGCAAGCAAGTATGAATATGTACAAGTGTATACCTGTATATGTCTGTAAATGTGTATATGTTATGTGTATGTATGTATATGTACGTGTATGGGCATTTTTTTTAATTTTCCAAAAGAAGGAACAGAGATGGGGGCCAGGTGAGGATATTCCCTCAGAGGCCCAGTCCTCTGTTCTTAACACTACCTTGCTAACGCGGGAAATGGTGAATAGTTTGAAAGAAAAGAAAGAAAGATGAGCATTTATGTATATTATTTATTTATTTTGCTTTGTCGCTGTCTCCCGCGTTTGCAAGGTAGCGCAAGGAAACAGACAAAAGAAATGGCCCAACCCACCGCCATGCACATGTATATACATACATGTCCACACATGCAAATATACATATCCATACATCTCAATGTACACATATATATACACACACACAGACACATACATATATACATATGCACACAATTCATACTATCTGCCTTTATTCATTCCCATCGCCACCTCGCCACACATGGAATAACATCCCCCTCCCCCCTCATGTGTGCGAGTTAGCGCTAGGAAAAGACAACAAAGGCCCCATTTGTTCACACTCAGTCTCTAGCTGGCATGTAATAATGCCCGAAACCACAGCTCCCTTTCCACATCCAGGCCCCACAGAACTTTCCATGGTTTACCCCAGATGCTTCACATGCCCTGATTCAATCCATTGACAGCACGTCTACCCCGGTAAACCACATCGATCCAATTCACTCTATTCCTTGCCTGCCTTTCACCCTCCTGCATGTTCAGGCCCCGATTACTCAAAATCTTTTTCACTCCAACTTTCCACCTCCAGTTTGGTCTCCCACTTCTCCTCGTTCCCTCTACCTTCGACACATATATCCTCTTGGTCAATCTTTCCTCACTCATTCTCTCCATGTGCCCAAACCATTTCAAAACCCTCTTCTGCTCTCTCAGCCACGCTCTTTTTATTTCCACACATCTCTCTTACCCTTACATTACTTACTCGATCAAACCACCTCACACCACATATTGTCCTCAAACATCTCATTTCCAGCACATCCACCCTCCTGCGTACAACTCTATCCATAGCCCACGCCTCGCAACCATACAACATTGTTGGAGCCACTATTCCTTCAAACATAGCCATTTTTGCTTTTGGAGATAATGTTCTCGACTTCCACACATTCTTCAAGGCTCCCAGGATTTTCGCCCCCTCCCCCACCCTATGATTCACTTCCGCTTCCATGGTTCCATCCGCTGCCAGATCCACTCCCAGATATCTAAAACACTTTACTTCCTCCAGTTTTTCTCCATTCAAACTTACCTCCCGATTGACTTGACCCTCAACCCTACTGTACCTAATAACCTTGCTCTTATTCACATTTACTCTTAAAGTGATTGGTTCTCAGTGAATGTAGGTTTGCGGCAGGGGTGTGCGATGTCTCCATGGTTGTTTAATTTGTTTATGGGTGGGGTTGTTAGGGAGGTGAATGCAAGAGTTTTGGAAAGAGGGGCAAGTATGAAGTCCGTTGTGGATGAGAGACCTTGGGAAGTGAGTCAGTTGTTGTTCGCTGATGGTACAGCGCTGGTGGCTGATTCATGTGAGAAACTGCAGAAGCTGGTGACTGAGTTTGGTAAAGTGTGTGAAAGAAAAAAGTTTATATATGTACATATATATATATATATATATATATATATATATATATATATATATATATATATATATATATATATGTATGAGTGGATGGGCCATTCTTCGTCAGTTTCCTGGCACTACCTCAGTGACACGGGAAATGACGATCAAGTACAATGAACGGGAAATGGCGATCAAGTACAATTAATAAATAGATAATGAATATGTATGTATGTGAAAGAAATGGAAAGTAAGGCATTTAATTGAGTAGAAAGGATGGAGTTTGAGCCGTTCTGGGTGAATCTGGGTCTTTGTTACTGATGTTTGTTGTCATTTTGGCTGTTTGGTGTGTTCATTGAAAGGTTGGAGAGGGAAGTTAATTGGAGGCTCTTGGAAGAAAAGGCAGGTCAGCAGTATTTTGAGAATGTTGAGGCATGGAAGACTTGTCAGTTACTTTTTGCTGTTACCAGAAACTCTGTGGATTGGTGACATTTTGGGAGATTGTGCAAGGAGGAAGTTGAAGGTACACTTAAACAAACATAAGGTAATGAGTTGGGCAATTGAAAGAGATGGAATGCAATTACTCTTTTTTGTCAAGGATGCTCCACTAGTGTACTTTGTGTGATCATTTTTCTTTGGCCCATTGTATTATTTTTAATTGTAAGATACAGTTGGTGTGAAGTATGACATTTTTTTAGTAGCATTGTTTTGTAATAGTTGAAGAATGCAAACAAGCACGGTTTTGTGTTAGGGCCACTTGAAACTCAAAAGCAGTTTAAGGCCATATAAGTTTAATTTTACAAGGGCAACTTGAAACTCAAATGCAGTTGAAGGCCATAAAAGTCTGATTTTAATTTAGTAAAGAATACTTGTAGAGTAATTTCTTTTTTTTCTTTTACAGCCTGGGTCCATATCAGTTGCTGGAGAGGCAGAATCCATTCTTCTTCGCTATAAGGAGCACTTAGAGCTTTGGCAGCTAGGAAGCTCCTCTGAAGATAGTTCACCTTCTGCCCGATATTTGCCAATCTCACAAGTAATTATGATGGTTTGGTAAAGTGTGTGAAAGAAGAAAGCTGAAAGTAAATGTGAATAAGAGCAAGGTTATTAGGGACAGTAGGGTTGAGGGACAAGTCAATTGGGAGGTAAGTTTGAATGGAGAAAAACTGGAGGAAGTGAAGTGCTTTAGATGTCTGGGAGTGGATTTAGCAGCGGATGGAACCATGGAAGCGGAAGAGAATCATAGGGTGGGGGAGGGGGCGAAAATTCTGAGAGCCTTGAAGAATGTGTAGAAGTCGAGAACGTTATCTTGGAAAGCAAAAATGGGTATGTTTGAAGGAATAGTGGTTCCAACAATGTTATGTGGTTGCGAGGCATGGGCTATAGATAGAGTTGTGCAGAGGAGGATGGATGCACTGGAAGTGAGATGTCTAAGGACAATATGTGGTGTGAGGTGTTTTGATCGAGTAGGTAATGAAAGGGTAAGAGAGATGTGTGGTAATAAAGAGTGTGGTTGAGAGAGCTGAAGAGGATGTTTTGAAATGGTTTTGTCATATGGAGAGAATGAGTGAGGAAAGATTGACAAAGAGGATATATGTGTCAGAGTTGGAGGGAACGAGGAGAAGTGGGACACCAAATTGGAGGTGGAAAGATGGAGTGAAAAAGATTTTGAGTGATCGGGGTCTGGACATGCAGAAGGATGAAAGGCGTGCAAGGAATAGAGTGAATTGAAATGATGTAGTATACTGGGGTCGACGTGCTGTCAGTGGATTGAACCATGGCATGTGAAGCGACTGGGGTAAACCATGGAAAGTTCTGTGGGGTCTGGATGTGGAAAGGGAACTGTGGTTTCGGTACATTATACATGACAGCTAGAGACTGAGTGTGAACGAACGTGGCCTTTGTTGTCTTTTCCTAGTGCTACTTCGCGCACATGCAGGGGGAGGGGGCTGTTATTTCATGTGTGGCGGGGTGGTGACGATAATAAGTAAGGGCAGACAGTATGAATTGTGTACATGTGTATATATGTATATGTCTGTGTGTGTATATATATGTATACGTTGAGATGTATAGGTATGTATATGTGCATGTGTGGACGTGTATGTATATACATGTGTATATGGGTGGGTTGGGCTATTCTTTCATCTGATTCATTGTGCTATGTTGCTAACGCGGGAGACAGTGACAAAGTATAGTGAAAAAATAGAATGATAATTTTTTCTAATATATATTCAAATTTGCACACTGTTATCCACTCCCAGCACTTTCCCACCCCATGGGACACAGCATCTCCACCCCCTACATCAGTAAGGTAGTGCCAGGAAACATAAGAAGAAAGGCCACATCAGCTAACATCCATTCGCTAACTGTCATGGGTAATGCACCAAAACCACAGCTCCCTAGCCACATCCAAACCCCACAGAAGTGGAAGAGAGAGAGATATGTATGTTTGTAGAAGGCAAAAGCTAAAATTAGATTATAAAGTGATGGTTGAGACACTATACTTTGGCAGGATGTAGCGATTGCTTTTTCATCATCCCTAAAATGATTTATGGCAAGTTTATTTCACCGTAGTTTATGCATCTTTATAAATTGTGTCTCCTTTATCAGTTTTCTGTCCTTATCATGTCAGACCAGAAAATGAGTGAAGAAGGCATCTGTGAGCTTGGTTGGGTGGTGCTCCTGAAAATTGAACATACCTGAATTCTTCTTTCAGTGGACTTTTCACTCCTAAGATAAGGTCTCAAAAACCAGTCATTTAGAGTATGTAGTGGTCACCTTCTGTAGTGGTTTGGATTTTGTGTGAGGGATTATTCAAGTTACCCATCACTGATAGATCAGAGAAGCTTATGTCCTTGTAACTCGGATTTTGTCTAAGAACAGCTGTAAATTTTACTTTAACATCTTTGCTTCTTATATTCTCAGCAAAACATTACTTTTGAAAGTGACTTTCATATCTTTCATTCTTTTGAGCTTATTTTTCATACATCTTTCTTTTCTTTCATACTGTTCGTCATTTCCCGCATTATGTAATTTTTTGCAGGATCGTGTCAAACTCTTAGAGCTTCATTGTCGAAAGGATGAGGTAATAGATTGGTGTGCTATGTCTCCACAAGCTGGATGGATTGCTTACATTGTCAAAGGAAATCTCAGAATCTTTCAATTTTATCCTCCAAAGGTGTGTAAGTTGTTTTTTATTGTGATTATTTCTTCAATATGATGGCTTGGGTGTTCCAAACATAGTTTTCCAAACCCATCAAAACATTGTGTTGTTGATATGTAGTGCATGTTACCACCCTAACCTATTATTTTCACCCATAGATATATGTAATGCATTCCAATTGTATTTAGTTGATAACATACTCAACTATAGGAATTGAATTAGAGACTGTATCCACTACTCAACTATAGGAATTGAATTAGAGACTATCCACTTCCACTCACATATTCACAAGCATGGCAAATAAAAACAGTATTGTCAGATGAGACCAAAATATCAGATTCAAGAATTAGATCACCAAGATCCTTATTTGTACATTTTGAGATGTACAGTACAATATATTTATGAGTTTTAGTCAAATATGTATCTCATGGTGGAAGTTATTGGTCCTTTCCTTATGGTATAATGCTGGTCCACTGTACCCAGTACCTAGATTTTATCTCCCCCAAAATATTACTCATGCATAGGGCAACCCTAGTACTTTTTGCATGATTATGTTGTTACAAAAAGACTTGACCTGTACACAAATGTACACAGTAAATGACCGTTAGTTCACAAGTTATCATAAAGAGTATTTAGAAGAGCTGCAGAAAATTGCACAGGTAATGATAGCTTCCATACAGTTTTGCAAGTGTGAAATGTTTATGTAGCTGAGGTCATTGGGGGACAGGTTTTTGCATAAGCATCATTCAACCATGTGATGATTATTATAAACTATGTATCAACTAAAATTCTGATAAAGTGAAATACAGAAAAAGAATGCATAAATGATGATAGTTTCAATATTATTTGCATGTATAAGTGAAATATTTACATTCATAATGTATTGGTCTGCAGGAAATTGAAGCTCCTGCATGAGCTTCGTCTGCCCATATTTTGATTATTATTAATTCATGAATTTGCAGGAAGCCTGATGAAGAGAATGGTTTTGTAAAGATGCTCAGAATGAATAGCTTCCACATGATTTTGCTAGGATTAGAAAATATATTTGTGTTTGAACACGATTTAGCCATAAGTGTAATGAAGAGAGTTGTGCTGAAAAAATGTTGAAACTATTAATTTCCATGCAATTTTGCAAGTTTTTTATGATGATGCCACAGTGGCATTGTGTCTGAGGTAAAGGTAATTATTTATTATGATACCATGAATTGTGAACAGTGTGAGGTAAAGATTGGGATTTATTATGACACCAGAGTGGCATCCAGTATGTATAAAAGTGTTAACATAATAGTTTTCTAAGCTTGTAAATTATGCATGCAACTCTTTTCAGTTTCTTTTTTTTTTGTATACTTTTCTACCACCACGCTTGCAGAAAAAATTGATCTACACATCCCCAATCTTTGGTAAACTCTCTTTTTCTTCACCTATTCTGTAGTGTGGTAAGATATTCTTCTCAGTAACATCGCTCCCTTGTGCATTTCAAGTTATGCTAAAGAAGGTGATTTCTCGTTTTTACTAATTCTAAAAACCCTTTCCTTAGTACAAAGCTCTTTCTTCTTGCCAAGTCATTTGGCACCCCATTCTTTTCCACACTCATGTGATATGCATCAATTTTATAACCATATCACTTCCATGTTTCAACATTTCTGCTTTCATCCTCTCACCTGATAGGTGTTTACCCATTTTTGATTTGCTGGTAACTGTTTTTATGTCATCTGTGAATGGTGTATTCTGTATTGAAATTTTCCTACCTCTTTCTCCATCCCCATGCTTGATATTGCTGCCTCATTCCCATCCATTTATTCCATTATGTTATGCTAATTAATATTTTCTAGGATTTAAATAATGCTGAAATTTATTCCTTTCAGCTTGGCAGTCACCCAAGTGTTCGGCGAGTGAGGGGAATAAGTAAGGAGATAAAAAATAGTTGGCAAGTTCTTTGGCTTGGTGAGGCACGTTTAGCATCTGCCAGCACTGATGGAATTATTCAGGTGATTCTTTCTGAGATACTTTTTTAAGAAACCAAGTTTAGGTTGGCTTGATAGGAAGATATAAATCTTCATGTGCCTCAGCATTATGTTTTCTGTTCAATTATCTTTAACTCCATTACCAGTTGATAAGGGGTGCAAAGCCTTATAGTTCAGTCACCAACACCCTCAACTTATTTTCAGTGTGCTAAAGTGAACTTGGGAATCACACCAGTATAGGTATGCATGAGTCGTAGTATTATGGATTCACAGTTAGTTGATTCATTAAGTGAAACTAACTTTTTTTTTATTAAAACCATCTTCACTCCAAGCTACCCATAGTGCTTCATCAAAAATCAATCCTCAGACATCTTCAAAAATTCCCATTATGCAAAACAGTTTACTCATTGCATCTTTTCATCTCATTTGCAGCTGTAATAAACTTCCTCAATTAGCCATAGCCTTGTAAAAAAATAGCGCAGTAGAAGAAACTTCTGGATATTTATTTTATCGTACACGGAAATGATCTTGACATGCAGAGAATCGATATATATTTTTGACACCCTTATGATATTCCTATTTGATACAGAAGATTCTGTCAACAGATATCAAGAACAGTGTATAAGAATGTTTCAAAACAAGAAAACACATTTTTTTTTATTATTTTGCTTTGTCGCTGTCTCCCGCGTTAGCGAGGTAGCGCAAGGAAACAGACAAAAGAATGGCTCAACCCACCCACACACACATGTATATACATACACGTCCACACACACAAATATACATACCTATACATCTCAACGTATACACACACAGACATATACATATATACACATATACATAATTCATACTGCCTTTATTCATTCCCATCGCCACCCCACCACACATGAAATAACAACCCCCTCCCCCCTCATGTGTGCGAGGTAGTGCTAGGAAAAGACAACAAAGGCCCCATTTGTTCAAACATATGGCAACAAAATTCGTTAGGGAAAAAAAGGATATTCATCTGAGCATGATATCTTCTTTCATATGAAATGTTCAGAGCTCTCCATATTTTATAGTAATAGAAAGAATTTGACTTTGATGGATAGCTTTCTTACATTCACACATTAATTTGTCATCCAAAAAGCTTTTACTACCACTCTCATGATGTGTGTTTCATAAGGAATAAGCTTTCTTGATGATGCCGTATGAATCTGACCTCTTAAGCTGTTAAACTTCTCAAGACATAAATTTGCGTGAGCTGAGCAGTTCTTTTGGATCTATTTATCCATTACAGGTTTCATGCAACTAATTTAAAGGCTGCTTGCTGAACATAGGTGTTTAGGTGGTCGCTGAGTTGGCAGTGTCTGATAATACCTCACCATGGTCAGTCACTTATCAGTCATACCAAAGAGAACATGTAGCCACATACTTTCCAGGGAGGATATTGAGTGGGTTTTGCTAGATTTTGAGGACCAGGCAGATGATGTTCATAGATTACCCAATGATGATGATGATGTTTGATTGTCATGTGGAGAGTGATATTATGGTACTGAATCTAACAGTTACCAAGAAAGGGCAGAAAAATGTGTTTCGCACATCTGGAGTCAGTAGTCACCCAACTGGTTTATTTTCTCATTGATATGATATTATTTGTATGTCTCTTGGCTTCATATGGGTTCTTTGGCCATTGACTCTTCCAGCATTGAAAGTGACTAAAATAAGACAGCATACGGTGTTCCTAGATCGAAAATGAGTTCCAGCTCCTTCCTTGATAATTTTTCTAAATATGGACCAGGTAGCATAAAACCAGAGATATCTGCAATGAGAGGGAGCATTTGATTACAATTGTTATTATATACTGTTATAAACTGACCACCAGTGGTTGGGATACAAATAACAACGTATTTTGCTTGTAGTTGAAATATGGATTGCAGCATATTTTGCTAGTGGATGGGTTATGAATGGAAGAGTATTTTGCAATGACATTATTATGAAATCAGATTGGGGAAGAGCAGTGTGGTTTCAGAAGTGGTAGAGGATGTGTGGATTAGGTGTTTGCTTTGAAGAATGTATGTGAGAAATACTGAGAAAAGCAAATGGATTTGTATGTAGTATTTATGGATCTGGAGAAGGCTATGATAGAGTTGATAGAGATGCTCTGTGGAAGGTATTAAGAATATATGGTGTGGGAGGCAAGTTATTAGAAGCAGTGAAAAGTTTTTATCGAGGATGTAAGGCATGTGTACGTGTAGGAAGAGAGGAAAATGATTGGTTCCCAGTGAATGTTGGTTTTCGGCAGGGGTGTGTGATGTCTCCATGGTTGTTTAATTTGTTTATGGATGGGGTTGTTAGGGAGATGAATGCAAGAATTTTGGAAAGAGGGGCAACCATGCAGTCTGTTGTGGATGAGAGAGCTTGGGAAGTGAGTCAGTAGTTGTTTGCTGATGATACAGCGCTGGTGGCTGATTCGTGTGAGAAACTGCAGAAGCTGGTGACTGAGTTTGGTAAAGTGTATGAAAGAAGAAAGCTGAAAGTAAATGTGAATATGAGCAAGGTTATTAGGTACAGTAGGTTTGAGGGACAAGTCAATTGGGAGGTAAGTTTGAGTGGAGAAAAACTGGAGGAAGTGAAGTGTTTTAGATATCTGGGAGTGGATTTGGCAGCGTATGAAATCATGGAAACGGAAGTGAATCATAGGGTGGGGGAGGGGGCGAAATTTCTGGGAGCGTTGAAGAATGTGTGGAAGTTGAGAACATTATCTCAGAAAGCATAAATGGGTGTATTTGAAGGAATAGTGGTTCCAACAATGTTAAATGGTTGCGAGGCATGGGCTATGGATAGAGTTGTGCGGAGGAGGGTGGATGTGCTGGAAATAAGATGTTTGAGGACAATATGTGGTGTGAGGTGGTTTGATCGAGTAAGTAATAATAGGGTAAGAGAGATGTGGTAATAAAAAGAGTGTGGTTGAGAGAGCAGAAGAGGGTGTATTGAAATGGTTTGGTCACATGGAGAGAATGATTGAGGAAAGATTGACCAAGAGGATATATGTGTCAGAGGTGGAGGGAATGAGGAGAAGTGGGAGACCAAATTGGAGGTGGAAAAATGGAGTGAAAAAGATTTTGAGTGATCGGGGCCTGAACATACCAGGAGGGTGAAAGGCGTGCAAGGAATAGAGTGAATTGGAACGATGTGGTATACCGGGGTCGACGTGCTGTCAATGGATTGAACCAGAGCATGTGAAGCAACTGGGGTAAACCATGGAAAGTTGTGTGGGGCCTAGATGTGGAAAGGGAGCTGTGGTTTCGGTGCATTATACATGACAGCTAGAGGCTGAGTGTGAACGAATGTGGCCTTTGTTGTCTTTTTCCTAGCGCTACCTCGCGCACATGCGGGGGGAGGGGTTGTTATTTCATGTGTGGCGGGGTGGTGATGGGAATGAATAAAGGCAGACAGTATGATTTATGTACGTGTATATATGTATATGTCTTTGTGTGTATATATATGTATACATTGAGATGTATAGATATGTATATGTGCGTGTGTGGACGTTTATGTATATACATTGTATGTATGTGGGTAGGTTAGGCCATTCTTTCGTCTGTTTCCTTGCGCTACCTCGCTAACGCGGGAGACAGCGACAAAGTAGAATAATAATAATAAATGAAAACTGAAAAATACTGTTAAAATCTTCAAATGTTTCATTTTTTAGGGAAAAGAATATTTTATAGGGGTGATAAGAAATATGAATTTTTTCAATTGAATATTTAATCCTATGTCTTTGTGATGTTCCAATAGTTGTACCATAGTATTTGAATGTCGCAAATGAGAAACATTGCCTCAGGAACTATCAATAAATAGAAGCCACTGGTATAACCAGAAATTGTAGAGAAAATATATATTTAGAAGTATTTATCATGCTGTACTTTAAACTTTTGTCTGTAACATTTTGATACTGTAATGACTCTGATAATACGCTGGTAGTATGTATATGTTATAATGATTTTTCACTTACAGGTGTGATTTGCAAGCTAAAGTGTTTAGATATGAATGTAGGTTATATATGACCTGAAATAGAATGTGTATCATATTATTAATGTATATGGTTTTATAGAGCATTAATTTCTGAACAGATACATGAAAAAAGAAACGATGAACATCCAAAAATTCACAAATTGATACTTTGTAAACTTTTATGGGCCAGTACCACTAGCTACCTCACCTTTGGTTCAACTTCTGGATAATTGTCAAGACCCCACCAAGGCCCTGAAAGAGTTATAAGTGGTAGACCTTGTATATTCAAAATAGGACAGAGAGGAGTGCAGGCAGTTATGAAAACTGTTTAAGAAATAATCATTAGCATGTACATTGATAAAGCTGTTAGAAAATTAAAGTATTTGCTTTTTGTTATTTTTTGTCTTACATATGTTACTTAACAATAGGTCTCAAAGAGGTATGACCATGAGAAGTATGGGAAGCTCTTCATGCTGAACATATCTGAAAAAAGGGATAAATGAGTGATGGGGTGAAAGAACTTGACTGATAGAGTGCTGCGTTATGGTGTTTATATAAATGACTGATAAAGATGAGCAGTGACTCTGAATGATATATTTGAAGAATATTACCCCTCCTAGTTTCTATTTTGGAAAATTACAGGTTAAGTTTAGATTTCCAGAAATTTGGTCACCTTCGTGACTACTTTCTTTTTGTAAATTTTGTAATATGTATTACTAAGTAGAGTACAATATCTCACTTTCAGATTTGAATTTTCTTGCTAAACAGTTTGTCATTGTCATCCCTTGCTAAATCATTGGCTGTAGTTGTCTGAATATTGATTTATATTTCCATTTATCCTTTAGATCATCGCCTTGTCGGAAATGGAAGCAAATCTTCAGACTAACCTAACCGTAAAGCCAGGTTGTAATGTCATCCAGATGAACTGTAACCCAGAGGGCAGTGTTCTTGTTGCTGTGGATGACAGTCAAAATGTGACTGCATTTGACCTGGATCAAGGTACCAGTGCTACTTTACCAAGTTACACCTGTCCAGTTACAGCTATAGGGGTACACCCTTCCACCAAAGATATTGTGGTGGTGTATTCCGACATGATGATTAAAGAGTATTGCCTTGCTACTCAGAGATACACTCCTTTCTGTCGAGAGTTCCTTTCTACTAATTCCCTCAACTCAGTGAAGAGAAATTCTGTTATACACAATGTGACATTTGATTCTCGCAACCCGAACCTAATTCTTCTTCATGATGATTCCTCTATAATAGTGCTTAATAAAACCAAAAAGATTACTGACCAAAATTTTAGTAAAGCAGCAAAAATTCAGTGCAGTTACTCTTCATCAGATAAAGGAGGTATCAGCTTTTACAAAAGTTCCAGGGTAAATAACATAGGTGTATTTTCCTTTATTAAGAGGTCCAATCAAGTTATCTATTTCTCTTATGTTAAGGATAAATCAGCTGTCAGTGTAGAACTCAATCCTTTGCAGTTGCTTGATAAACTGCCACCTGCTTTAAAAAGGAAAAAATATGGTGGTGTATGAATTCTAGATTTAAATGTAAAAGTTTTAAAACAAGGTTAGTTAATTCCTGGCCAAGAGGTTTATACAAGTTGTTCATTATCAAAAGTGGTCTTTATTTTCCTAACATTTTGATAAGTAGGGATAATGCAGGCCAAAGTCTTAATGAAGCTGTAGTATTTTGTAATGAAATATGATTTTGATAATAGGTTTTTTTTTCTCTCCTTTGACATTTTAAGTTATGGACATACATGTCATAGTCTTGTCTAGTCATTTAGCAGCTGAAAAGCCATCACTGAGAAGTCTTATTACCTGAAACAATGTGCCTGCTGCTGCCTTCATTGACAGTTTGATTGTCCTGTCAAAAAGCATAGAAATAGAGCATCATTAATGAGGTAATGAGTAACACTTGAAATGTGCATACAAACTAGGCCTGAGGGCATTGTCAGGCCCAGATTGACTTACAAGGCTGGCTACCTTTTTTGGCATATCAAGCTCAAGAAAAAGTTTATATATAGGGCATGAGGTAGTACATGTACTTGATTTTCTTTTGTGGATACACATATCAATGTAAGTAGTAGTTGGTAGGGAGCCAACAACTGGGAAGGTATATTACCAGTTCTGCCTGCCTAGGTATCAGTAGAGTTAATGACATCTGCTTAATGAGCCAGCTCTTAAGTGGATGTCAAGTTGCACTCCTCTGACCCAGGTAGCTGTCTTTTCTTTCTGCCTCTCTAACATGTGGACTAATTGGCATTCTGTCCACAAACATACAATGTCTCTTTGTTGTACATAACACTTGACAACACTTAACTCACACAGTTCATTCTTCATAACTCAAGTATTTCCTGTGGTGAGCACTATGTGCTAGCCCTGCCTTTTGGCAAAATGGTAGGAGCAGTACATAGAAGTAGTAGGTAGGCACATTTAGGCTGAGCATTAGGTAGAAGTAGTTAGTAGGAGCATTAGGTAGAAGAAGTTAGTAGAAACATTAGGGAGGAGCCTCAGCAAACACTGCATTAGAGCTGCCCCCTGCCAATGGCCTGTTAAGGGTGATGCACTAAAGGCTAAGAAGCAACAATGGCATGCACGTGTTATGGTGACTGTTGCTGTGGCCACCCCTTTGAGGGAGTTTCAGTTGGAACAGGCATCAGGGATATAGATAGATATATCAACACGTACCATAATTATGTAGCAATCCAGTCAGAATGTGAGGAGATTCGTGTGATAAATCTGAAGGCCAAAATGCATTCTGTGGCATTTAATCCAACTTCTTAGGCATTATATCACCAGGAAATTAGTTAGATGCATAAAGTCCTCTTGCTAATTTGAGCATTGGCTAGGACTAACATGTATATTTATTTTATACCGTAGTACCTTTTTTAACCTTTTAAGTGTCAGGAACAGATGAAGAACAGCCTCACTTGCACATACCTAGTATCAAGCTGCTGTGAATAGTGTACTAAAAGCATAGTCTACCATCCACAGGGAAAGAAGTTGGACAGGGATGGAATAGTTTGAAATGAAATAAAAGATTAAAGAGTTTATGGATTAAGTCTTTTGATGCATGTGGGAGGTTTTTTGGGAGCATGTTTTTGGTGCCTTATCTCTGTATCCCCAGCAGAAGAAGAGTGTGCACGTGTCATGTTGTATAGTTTGGCTTTTTGAAGGAAATTGACTAAGCTGAGCTAAACATTGTTCTGTGTGTAGAATGACTTGAATCTGAGTACTTTGAGGCTTCAAGGGAACCAGGAGTGTTCCATATTTGCACTGTGGTGAGTGCATCTGGTTATCTGTGCCATTTTGTAAATTTCATTATAGGTAAGTAGATATGTACACCCACAGACATTGCAACCTGCACCTATGAGGAAATTTCTTTTTGGCTCCAGTTTCTTTTCCTACTTTTATAAACTGATAATACAGAAGAGTAGGAGTTCCAGCCCCCTTTCTTTGACACTTCTTTGTTGATTTTTAAAAAATGCAGAAGATATATGATTGGCATTCTTCCTTACCTACCCATGGATATGTAGTATGAAACCTTTAATGCACTTATTTATGAATATAAAGCCAAGTCATACATAAACTACACACACACACACACACACACACACACACAGCTGTGATCCAGAAAGAAGCTTCCAGCAGTAAAGATTTTTTTCAAGTAGAAAAGAGAGGAGGAACAAAGAAACTTTGAAAAGAAAATTTTGGATAAGCCAGGAGAAAATCCTAAACTATTCCATGAATTCATCTGGATTGAACTGTCAGCTAATGAGTAGCTAATCAGGTTTAATGATTCAGAGGGAAGAGGCATAAAGGATCGCAGAATATGTGAAAAGCTAAATGATTAGTTAAAAAATGTTTCCACAGTAGAAGACACTGTAGCCACAACACCAATGAGATGGAATGGGAAGGAGGTTTTATAAAGCACTGAGACATCTAGAAAAGACATTAACAGCATACTAAAAGGTCTTGACACATACAAGGCTCATGGTCCTGATGAAATTTCACTGTATGTGCTGAAGTTGTGCCCAGATACTCTTGACACATCTCTTGAAAAACCGTTCAGGTTGTCACTGGAGAAAGGCAAAGCGCTAGGGGAGTGGAAAAGGGCATATGCCATATCTTTTGTATGTGAAGGGAGACCAGGAAATGCCACTGACCTATGAGTGTGGTATTTAAAGTTCTGGAAATGATAATCAGAAATCAAAAAGATGACTTTCTGCAGAGAAATTTTGTAAGTGATAAACATCATGGGTTAGGAAAAGGGGGTCATGTATAACAAAACTATTTTCATACAAGAGTGTGAAGTCTGTCTTAGACAAAAAGGAAAGTTGGATGGATTTTTTGATCTGTACTGCTAGGAAATATTTGACAGTTTGCCGCGTGGGAAGCTGATTAAGAAGTTGGATCAGCAGGCAGGAGTAAGGGAGAGATTCCTTCATTGGGTAGATTATCTAGTTAGAAGGGAACAAGGGATGCATGCAAGGGGAGCCTTCTCAAAATGGTTTTAGGTCACCAGCAGAGTGCTTCAGGGCATTGTTAGGGACCAGTGCTCTTCTTTATATATATGAATATCTTGCCCGAAGGAATGGCCTTCTACCTGAACACGTTTGCAGGTGATGCAAAGGTCATATAGGAAAAGAAGAGTGTGGAGGGTTCCATCACCTCTCAAGGAAACGTTGATAGACTCCAAAGTGGGTCTGCTATATGGCTGAAGTCCCACCTGAGTAAGTGTAAAGTAACGAGGTTGGGTCACAGTGAAAGGAGGGCTCTGTATGAGTAACATATAGCAGGGAAGAAGCAGTGGGACTCTATGAGTTTGACATAAGAGTTCACAGCATTCCTAACCTGTTGCAAGAATCTCATCAGAGAGACCAAATGTCTGCAGGCAAATATTAGAATTGCATTCAAGCTCATGCATAAGGAAATATACAATAATCTCTTCATATCCTACATTAGGCCAAAACTAGAATATGTTTATCAAGTTTGGTTACCATACCTAAAGAAGCACAAACACATGATAGAGAAGTTCCAGAGGAGAGCAAGAAATATGGTACAAGAATTAAGAGGTGAATTACAGGGAAAGTTAGAGGCCTTAGATTTATCCACCATGGAAGAGAGTGAGGGGTTAACCTGATCACAACCAGAGGATGTATTATGATAATATACTGTATTTTCTGTTTTATATATACTTGTTTCCCACATTGACTTTCTAAAAGGGGAAAAAGAAGGAGCCATGCAGGTAGTGCTCATCCTCCTTGAAGGCTCAGATCGGGGTGTCTAAATGTGTGTGGATGTAACCAAGATGAGAAAAAAGGAGAGATAGGTATGTTTGAGTAAAGGAACCTGGATGTTTTGGCTCTGAGTGAAAGAAAGCTCAATGGTAAAGGGGAAGAGTGGTTTGGGAGTGTCTTGGGAGTAAAGTCAGGGGTTGGTGAGAGGACAAGAGCAAAGGAGGAAGTAGCACTACTCCTGAAGCAGGAGTTGCAGGAGTATGTGATTGAGTGTAAGAAAGTAAACTCTTGATTGATATGGATAAAACTGAAAGTGGATGGAGAGAGATGGGTGATTATTGGTGCCTATGCCCCTGATCGTGAGAGGCAAGTGTTTTGGGAGCAGCTTTGATGCATGAGACCGGGTGATATTGATGGGTGATTTGAATGCAAAGGTGAGTAATGTGGCAGTTGAGGGTATAATTGGTGTACATGTGGTGTTCAGTGTTGTAAATGGAAATGGTGAAGAGCTTGTAGATTTGTGTGCAGAAGAAGGATTGTTGTTTGGGAATATCTGGTTTAAAAAGAGAGATTTACATAAGTATACGTATGTATGTAGGAGTAGACAGCCAGAGAGCGTTAATGGATTACGTGTTAATTGATAGGCCTGTGAAAGAGACTTTTGGATATTGATGTGCTGAGAGGGGCTGCTGGAGAGATCTCTGATCATTATCTTGTGGAGGCAAAAGTGAAGATTTGTATAGGTTTTTAGAAGAGAAGAGAGAATGTTGGGGTGAAGAGAGTGGTGAGAGTAAGTGAGCTTAAGAAGGAGACTTGTGTGAGGAAGTACCAGGAGAGATTGAGTGCAGAATTGCAAAAGGTGAGAACAAATGACGTAAGGGGAGTGGGGGAGGAATGGGACGTATTTGGAGAAGCAGTTGATGGCTTGCACAAAAGATGCTTGTGGCATGAGAAAGGTGGGAGGTGGGCAGATTAGAAAGGGTAGTGAAAGGTGGGATGAAGAAGTAAGATTATTGGTGAAAGAAAAGAGAGAGCATTTGGACGATTTTTGCAGGAAAGTAGTGCAATTGGAACAATGTGTTATACCGGGGTCGACGTGCTGTCAGTGGATTGAACCAGGGCATGTGAAACGTCTGGGGTAAACCATGGAAGGGTCTGTAGGGCCTGAATGTGGATAGGGAGCTGTAGTATCGGTGCATTACACCTGACAGCTAGAGACTGAGTGTGAACAAATGTGGTTTTTTTTTTTTTTATTTATTTACCCGGCGCTACCTAGCTGAAGCAGGGAGTAGCGATGCACGCTGAAATAACCTGCCAAGCACCAAACAACCGAATTCACAACTCGGAATTGAACTTCAACCTGTCAGACATACACCCAACCAACAACGCCGTAGGAACAACTACACCAGCGATGTACTTCAGCATGCGGAGTCCTGCATGTTCAGGTCCCGATCACTCAAAATCTTTTTCACTCATCTTTCCACCTCCAATTTGGTCTCCCACTTCTCGTTCCCTCCACCTCAGACACATATATCCTCTTGGTCAATCTTTCCTCACTCATTCTCTCCATGTGACCAGACCATTTCAAAACACCCTCTTCTGCTCTCTCAACCACATTCTTTTTATTTCCACACATCTCTCTTACCCATACATTACTTACTCGATCAAACCACCTCACACCACATATTGTCCTCAAACATCTCATTTCCAGCACATCCACCCTCCTGCGCACAACTCTATCCATAGCCCGCACCTCGCAGCCATACAACATTGTTGGAACCACTATTCCTTCAAACATACCCATTTATGCTTTCCGAGATAATGTTCTCGACTTCCAAACATTCTTCAAGGCTCTCAGAACTTTCGCCCCCTCCCCCACCCTATGATTTACTTCCACTTCCATGGTTCCATCCGCTGCCAGATCCACTCTCAGATATCTGAAACACTTTACTTCCTCCAGTTTTTCTCCATTCAAACTTACCTCCCAATTGACTTGACCCTCAACCCTACTGTACCTAATAACCTTGCTCTTATTCACATTTACTCTCAGCTTTCTTCTTTCACACACTTTACCAAACTCAGTCACCAGCTTCTGCAGTTTCTCACATGAATCAGCCACCAGCGCTGTATCATCAGCGAACAACTGACTCACTTCCCAAGCTCTCTCATCCACAACAGACTGCATACTTGCCCCTCTTTCCAAAATATATATATATATATATATATATATATATATATATATATATATATATATATATATATATATCTTTCCAATATATATATATATATATATATATTGGAAAGGATCACAATTTTGCGCGTGATCACGTATATTCAAATATATATATATATATATATATATATATATATATATATATATATATTATTTTTTTATTTTTTTTATTATACTTTGTCGCTGTCTCCCGTGTTTGCGAGGTAGCGCAAGGAAACAGACGAAAGAAATGGCCCAACCCCCCCCCATACACATGTATATACATACGCCCACACACGCAAATATACATACCTACACAGCTTTCCATTGTTTACCCCAGACGCTTCACATGCCTTGATTCAATCCACTGACAGCACGTCAACCCTGGTATACCACATCGCTCCAATTCACTCTATTCCTTGCCCTCCTTTCACCCTCCTGCATGTTCAGGCCCCGATCACACAAAATCTTTTTCACTCCATTTTTCCACCTCCAATTTGGTCTCCCTCTTCTCCTCGTTCCCTCCACCTCCGACACATATATCCTCTTGGTCAATCTTTCCTCACTCATTCTCTCCATGTGCCCAAACCACTTCAAAACACCCTCTTCTGCTCTCTCAACCACGCTCTTTTTATTTCCACACATCTCTCTTACCCTTACGTTACTCACTCGATCAAACCACCTCACACCACACATTGTCCTCAAACATCTCATTTCCAGCACATCCATCCTCCTGCGCACAACTCTATCCATAGCCCACGCCTCGCAACCATACAACATTGTTGGAACCACTATTCCTTCAAACATACCCATTTTTGCTTTCCGAGATAATGTTCTCGACTTCCATGCATTCTTCAAGGCCCCCAGAATTTTCGCCCCCTCCCCCACCCTATGATCCACTTCCGCTTCCATGGTTCCATCCGCTGCCAGATCCACTCCCAGATATCTAAAACACTTCACTTCCTCCAGTTTTTCTCCATTCAAACTCACCTCCCAATTGACTTGACCCTCAACCCTACTGTACCTAATAACCTTGCTCTTATTCACATTTACTCTTAACTTTCTTCTTTCACACACTTTACCAAACTCAGTCACCAGCTTCTGCAGTTTCTCACATGAATCAGCCACCAGCGCTGTATCATCAGCGAACAACAACTGACTCACTTCCCAAGCTCTCTCATCCCCAACAGACTTCATACTTGCCCCTCTTTCCAAAACTCTTGCATTTACCTCCCTAACAACCCATCCATAAACAAATTAAACAACCATGGAGACATCACACACCCCTGCCGCAAACCTACATTCACTGAGAACCAATCACTTTCCTCTCTTCCTACCCGTACACATGCCTTACATCCTCGATAAAAACTTTTCACTGCTTCTAACAACTTTCCTCCCGAACCATATATTCTTAATACCTTCCACAGAGCATCTCTATCAACTCTATCATATGCCTTCTCCAGATCCATAAATGCTACATACAAATCCATTTGCTTTTCTAAGTATTTCTCACATACATTCTTCAAAGCAAACACCTGATCCACACATCCTCTACCACTTCTGAAACCACACTGCTCTTCCCCAATCTGATGCTCTGTACATGCCTTCTCCCTCTCAATCAACACCCTCCCATATAATTTACCAGGAATACTCAACAAACTTATACCTCTGTAATTTGAGCACTCACTCTTATCCCCTTTGCCTTTGTACATTGGCACTATGCACGCATTCCGCCAATCCTCAGGCACCTCACCATGAGTCATACATACATTAAATAACCTTACCAACCAGTCAACAATACAGTCACCCCCATTTTTAATAAATTCCACTGCAATACCATCCAAACCTGCTGCCTTGCCGGCTTTCATCTTCCGCAAAGCTTTCACTACCTCCTCTCTGTTTACCAAATCATTTTCCCTAACCCTCTCACTTTGCACACCACCTCGACCAAAACACCCTATATCTGCCTATATATATATATATATATATATATATATATATATATGTATTTAAACTATTCGCCATTTTCCGCGTTAGCGAGGTAGCGCTAAGAACAGAGGACTGGGCCTTTTTTGGAATATCCTCACCTGGCCCCCTCTGCTCCTTCTTTTGGAAAATTGAAAAAAAAAAAAAAAAAACGAGAGGGGAGGATTTCCAGCCCCCCGCTCCCTCCCCTTTTAGTCGCCTTCTACGACATGCAGGGAATACGTGGGAAGTATTCTTAACCCCCTATCCCCAGGGATGATATATATATATATATATATATATATATATATATATATATATATATATATATATATCGTGTATGTAAAGTTTTTCTGAATTTGATTACTGGATTTGATTACTGGTATTTCATGTCACGGGATACACAGATATGTAGGTATACCGTATAGAAGTAAAGGGATCCTGTAATAACAGACATCATATGATCACCTGTTGTAGAGTTAGCCTCTAAAAGGCCAGCAGAGAAAACGTAAACGTAACCCGAAAGTGATCATGGCAGCGGGTTTACATTTAGCTGTGGTATTCCATCCTCCTAAGGTTCAAGAAAGCGTCATTTCCGTCTTATCATCATCATCATCATCATTGTCAAAAGGTATTTCGAATAGGTTTTGGAAGAGGTGTTTATCTGGCTTCTCTGTATCATAGATGTTACCAAATCAAAATTATTTACACAGTTGAATGAACTAATAGATTCATAGTAGTTAGTGTGGTACAGTACCTATCCATCTACGATTGACCTACGACGGTATTTTGCCACAAGGCAGGTCTAGTGCGTATCGCATGACTAACAATGCTGTTTTTCTCCGCTGTTAACACACACTTGTATAACTGTCAATCTTGGCCTTATGTGGAACTGTTTTCAGGCATTTATTGAGGCTTCTGAATGTATTTTGTTTTACTTTGAGTCCTTATCTTTAACTCTGTCTCCTTGACAATTTCATTTTAGGCCTCTTTATAGGGTGAAACCGATACGTCTATTATCTTTCCATGATAGTTTTTTCCTAAATATATCCAGTGAAGAGAGAGAGAGAGAGAGAGAGAGAGAGAGAGAGAGAGAGAGAGAGAGAGAGAGAGAGAGAGAGGAGGATTTGCCCTCTCACAAGTGAATCTATAGAAACATTTTAAACAATTTCATCATAATTACGCAGCCTGTGTAACGTCACAACTTGGAAAACACAACTGGAAATGCACTTTCTAGAGTTCCATCTTGTGAGATCAGTTATGTGTTACGGAGAGAAAGAGAGAGTTTTACACTCGTGTTGACCCCGTCTCTTAACTCCCTACGTATGTACCATGTCTTAACCTTTTAACCTTAACTTTGTGTGTATATTAACGCTGGTGACTACGCGTGTATAATGTGTACTATGCAAGATTTTGGAATTGACGTGTACATGCATTTGTTTACTTTACCACTGGGGCGGCGGAGGATGTGCGTGTGGGTATGACGAAGAATAGCCTAGGTTCATTACTGAAAATATTCCGAGTGGAGATGCCGTTACCATCTTTGTATCCCAGTTTGTTCAAGAAAAAAATGAACAAATGGACTTGTAAACAAAATCATTGAGAAGAAAAAGAGGGTCCTTGAAATGCGTCTTCACAATTATGTCACGGCTTCCCCGACCTCTGCCACCTCGCCATCGCCCGCTAACACACCGTCTCCGACAACTAGTGAAACTTAAGGCGAGGTTGGCTGGTTGATAACCTGCGTCCCGAGGACTTTCACTGACGTAAGCCAAGGCTCTAGTACTCGAGTCTTGTAGGTTGGTTGTAGTGTTGATATGTATGCAGCATATGACCGAACCAGGTACTAGTGTTGATTCAATTGTGAGTAATGTGGCAGTTGAGGGTATGATTGTTTGGGGCACAAGGTATTCATTAAGGTGAGAGAGAATCGGTAAACAGTTTGTAGTGATGTGCTGAAAAAGGACTAGTGACTGGATATTCCTGGTTGAGAAAGAGAGACATACGTAAGTACGCGTGCGTGAGTATAATAGATGGTTAGCGGGCATTATTGGATTACATAATGATTAAAAGGTGTGCAAAAGAGAGACTTGCATGTGAATGTGTAGGGAGTGGCTAGACAGTTTACTATCTTGGAGGGCGAATATGGGCATGTTTGAAGGTAAAGTAGTGCCATCGTGGCCGTACGGATGCAAGGAATTGGCTATAAGTGAGAACATACGGAAGAGGATGAATGTGTTGGAAATGAAATATCGTAGGATACTCTACTGTGGGGAGGACTGACCAAGTAAGTAATGATAGGGTAAGAGAGAGATGTGATGAGATCTATGGCTAAGATAGCTGATGAAGGTACGTTGAAATGATTTGGACTTGTGGAGAGAACGAGTGAGGAAAGGTTAACAAAGTGGATATGTGTAATTACCTGATAGGTTAAGGAGAAGGAGGATATGTGGTATACGGTATAAGTGGTATGCGCGCTGTCATTGGACTGAACCAGGGCATATGAGGCAACCGGAAAAGCCCAGGGTATAAGAAGCAACGGGAAAACCGTGGACTGGTCTACGGGGCATGTTGTGGATAAGGGGCTGTGTTTTCGGTACATTACACACAACTCAACACCTAGAGAATTGTTGTAAGCGGATGAGGCTTTTTATTTTGTTTTTTTTTCGTTTGTTCCAGTCGTTACCTCAACCTGGGAAACGGCAAACAAGTATATATATATATATATATATATATATATATATATATATATATATATATTTTTTTTTTTTTTTTCATACTATTCGCCATTTCCCGCGATAGCGAGGTAGCGTTAAGAACAGAGGACTGGGCCTTTGAGGGAATATCTTCACCTGGCCCCCTTCTCTGTTCCTTGTTGTGGAAAAAAAAAAAAAAAACGAGAGGGGAGGATTTCCAGCCCCCCGCTCCCTTCCCTTTTAGTCGCCTTCTACGACACGCTGGGAATACGTGGGAAGTATTCTTTCTCCCCTATCCCCAGGGATATATATATATATATATATATATATATATATATATATATATATATATATATATATATATATATCCGTAATGTCCTCTGTAATATAACTAAAGAAATTATCGTGGCTCAGTCAAATCTGACTAGTATTCTTGCGTGGAAGGACGTGTGAACGTGGGAAGCGTGGGAAGACGTAGGAGGAGTGGCGGGCAACACCAGTGGCTTTCAGCAGTCGGGTGCAGGCCGCCACCCGGTGAGCACGTGTACTCAAGTGCGGACGAGATTCTGTTAGGTTTCAGCTCTATTTCTCACACACACACACACACACACACACACTTGTTTTTCTTCTCGTTTAGGATCTGCAGTGATTTTGTGAACGCCTTTCGTTGCGTCAGGAAAAAAAATGATGCACAGTGGGAATGCGGCGGTACTGGTGATACTGGTGAAGTTGTGTTGTGGAGTGAGTTACTCTGACTTGAAGGTCATGGGCGCGGTCTGCTCGCCCCTTGACTCTTGTGAACGTGACAGATCAGCGTCACTTCCTCTCGAGTTCAATGATGCCAACTGTTTTTGTGACGAACGGTGCGAGGAGTACGCTGACTGTTGCCTCAGTGCGCAATATAATGTCAGTAGGTATAAAGATAACCTGGAGAGCCACAGTTGTATTCAGCTGCAGGAATACGGCAACATATACATGACGGGAACATGCGGAGACGGTTGGCAGGATGAGGAAGTGTCCAGGTTATGCGTCAACGGGTCCCCAAAGTCTAGCGGGAGGAGGAGGGACCCTCTAGGAAACTTACCTGCGACCAGCCTCGATACCTCCGTCACCTACGCTAACTACTACTGCGCCATCTGCAACAGGGACACACAGTCGCTGAGGGTATGGTCTGCGCGCTGGGAGTGTTCAACGCTGTTGAAGCACAGCAAGAACTTCACCCGAGAGGACCTCGTCTCCAACCTGGTCTACAGTGGTAGTGAATGGGGTGTCAACTTCGATAACAACGGTACGATCGAATTCCACAGGTGTTTTATATATCCTGTGATACCTAAGGAGGTGAGAAGTGCGACTAGAAAGTGTTTTGAAGCGGTTATGACGTGTGCTGAAGGATGGAAGGAGGCGAGCGTGGCCGACTTGTGTCGGTCCTACACAGCCGTGGTCTACACCCGCAATGACTCCTTCAAGAACCTTCACTGTGCCATCTGTAACAACGTTACCCGAGAGGAAACCACCTGCTTGAAAGGTTTGTCGGATAGGACAAGAACAGACGAATTCTTTAACTTTAAAGCCTTCGCTCTCCTGTTGGACTTCACCGACTCCAGCGGCAGCAATGTAGTAGGATCAACCTCTACATGTCAGGAGTCAGAAATATGGGATCCCTTCTTCAGGAAGTGCAGAAGTGTCATGTGTGCCAAACAAAACCACGTATTAAAGCACGGCAAGTGTATCCCCGCCAGTGACCTAAACGCTGCTATAAGTACAGAGCCAAATACATTACCCCCTCCCACCTCAGCAGCCACCGATGGTGTTGGCGAACTGCCGACCACGACCCACAGTTCCATAGCAGCTGGAAGAGATAACAATGCCATCGTTTTCCCAGGCGAGAGCTTCCGTAGCACGCAGGTGCACACCACCACAGTAATAACGCCCTCCTCCACCACATCCACGATCTCCAACACTGCCATGTCGTCCAATGAATCCGCTGAATTTCTTAATTGTAACAGAATTTCTCTCTCCGAGGAAGAATTCTCTGTGTTGGAGAATGGAACTGTGTTCGTGGAGGCTTATGGCCGAAGCTACGACATGGAGGAGTACGAGGTGAGTGAGGACGGCATTCTGTTATGCTCACCACTAACGCCCACAGACAAGTTCTCCCAGGCGATGGGTTGGGTGTCGCTGGCGGGTCTTGGGCTGTCCTGTGTGTGTTTACTGCTTCACCTAGCCGTCTTCCTGCTGGTGCCAGATTTTAGAAACTTGTCTGGTAAGAACCTAGCATCCCTGTGCCTAGCTCTTGTTGCGTCATACGCCACCTTCATCGCCAACGTTTTTGTCAAGCCAGACCAGACTGGGTGCGTCATATTAGCCGCCGCCATGTATTACTTCTTCCTGTCTTCTTTCACGTGGATGAGCACGGCAGCCTTCGACATCTGGTACACCTTCCGGCGAACCAAAACAGAACTACGAGTTACGGGCGGCAAGCAGAGATACAAGTTCCTGGCTTATTGTCTCTACAGCTGGTTCCTGCCCGCCGTAGCCGTCATGGTTCTTGTGTTAGTTGACAGACTGGAACCTTCCGGGGTGCCTGAGGAATACCTCCCGAGCCTTGGAAAACGATGGTGTTGGTTTGGACATCGGAAGGCCTTGCTGGTCTTCTTCGCCATCCCTATGGTCGCCATCATCATCGTCAACAGCGCCTTCTTCATCAGTAGTGCTAAGATAATCGCAGAGACGACCCACACCGCCTCGAGCATGACGGACGCCTCGCATCACAAGAACCAATACAAGATGTACCTGCGTCTGGCGGTGTTGATGGGGTTCACTTGGCTGAGCGGCATCGTGGCCGGCTACCTGCAGCTAGAGGCCGCCTGGTATGTTTTCGTGTTGCTTAACACTCTCCAGGGAGTCTTCATCTTCCTGGCCTTCACCTTCAGAAGAAAGGTATGGCGGGCGGTAGGCGGCCGGTGCCGGCGTCTGCTAGAGCGAGGGGCGTCGTGGGTAGGTGGCCGCCATCACCCAGGACGGCAGACGCTGGAGCTGGGCGACGCTTCCGACCTTCACTCATCGTCATCACCCATCACCTCCCACGAAGGGTGATGACCACCCCAGGGCTGCCTGTCACCAATCACCCATTTTCCTCTCGATGATTGACGACTCTAAGGTCGTTCACCACTCATTACTTTCTACAAAGACTTTTGATTCCCTGGGGCTTCCAGCCGTCATCATCCATCACCCCTCGCGACAGACACAGGTTCCTGAGAAGCCAGTCAACATTCATCCCTTCTCATCACATGTTCCCTGAGGATACCAAACCAAAGCTGAACTAACGTGTGAGTTGCCATGCTTGTAACCTGCAGTCAGAGCTATATATTGTGACTCACTCGCATCTGCACTGCTGTTGTACTTTATGTCGTGTGTGTCTGCGTGATTTGTGCTATCCGACGGTATAGTCAATAAAGTACGGAGAGGGAGCTCTACACTCGTGGTTGCCCCTGTCTCCTGAGTGCTTGTGTGTTGTGTTCTGTGTGTACACAGACGTGTGTTTTAGTCAGTAGCTATAGGTCCATAGATTAACTTTTATATCCTCATGCATCAGAGACAGAAATAAACGAAATGCTCATGTAAATATCCACAAAGTTATTTATTTCATAATATATATATATTTCATATCTGACAAATGTATTTGAACCAAATAAAGTTTATTAATCAGGAGATTCCAGTTAGTTTACCATACATTCCTATGCATCTATCAACGAGATTCTCATAAATTACTTTAGAATTCTGTTTAGTTCTTACCAGCGATTATTTCAGTTTCTGTATATTGTATTACAGAGGAAAAGATATATTGCCGAATAGGTTTCTAAAACGATCTTTTTGTCTTTCATTAGATTAATCTTATTTTCAGTTTGTCCTACTATGAGGGGAACAAAGTTTTTCCAGAGAGGACAAAGGAAACCACATAGCTGACCTGAGGCAAGTGGGTTCACATCTGGCAAATTTGTACACTACAGTAGAAGCTGTAACTGGCGCCAAACGACACAAAGACACTTTATTTCCTTCAAGAAGCGAATGATATTCTTGAGAGTCAAGTTATGTTGTATGAGCCATCCATGGTGAACATAGGTGGTCGACACCCGCACTAGTGACCTGGTTATTTCATCCACAAGCTTAGAAGAAAAAGTCTGCTGTATTGTTGCAAGGCTTCAAACGTGAAGTTGAAGAGGTACCTCTCCCTAGTCCATACGGTGAAGTACAGAGTTTCGAATTTTCCTAAGGTAGTGAGCGATGCTTAACCAAAATCACTCCCAGAAAGTTTAAGAAATATGACAATCAGTGATGCTGACGGTCTTCTTGTTTACGCAAAGACTTTTTGTTTGTGTTTTTTATTTCATACGTAAAGCCTGTGGTAGCCTCAAACTTATCATGTCTGCAGTGAAAACAGATAATGGCGAGATTGGAACGTCAGAGTTTAAAAGTTCATGATTAGACCTATGGACTACGTCTCGTAAATATCATAGCAACTCGTTCCCCTGTTCCGCAGATGCAGTTCAGAAAGGTAATTCGACGATGTATGTATAGTCTCAAAGCTCTCAAGGCACTTCTGACGATAGTGTTAATAGTAGACCTCCTTTGAGTGACGTACCTGACTGAAACGGTCTCTTGTAGACTACAGCGCACCAGGTTTGGTCCTTTGTAACAATGAAGACAAAGATAGTAAAATGATGTCATGAGAATTGTACATGATTGTTCCAAAAAACCACTTAAGTACTTGAAGTGTAGAAAGAACTACGTTTACCCTGCGTGGATGACAGAGTACTTGCAGTCAGGCTCATGAAAGGACTGAAGTTTGTGTGTGGTGAGGCAGCTAATGTTATATCTACAAATCAAGATACATAGGCGATTCAAAATGTAAAACCACTATACAATAAGCGATCTATTGTCAAGGGTGGATGAAGATGGACCCCTCTGTCCTCAACCAAATGGTATAACTACCTGTTGTTGCTGCTTAATGTGGAGAAAGCATTATGAGAGAGAGGTAATCCGTCGCCTATGAATAGTTTACTTTCACCACCCACAGTTCCATCTGTTCGGGTTCTTGTGACTAACGTCATAGACAGTTAAAGAGCAATAGTTTCCCCCGGCTGTAAATGTCAACATGACCAAATTTGTTTCCTCAGCTGGGCGAGGCGGGCGGACTGATGTGGCTGCCTACAGCCTGGTGGCACAGGTCTCTGGTCCACCTGTGCTGGGAGTGGGAGGCACTGGACAGGGAAACGCAGTCGTCCACGAGGCTCCACACAATGTAAAGGATATGGTAAGGGATGACCACGACCACCACCACGACGTGACGGAGACAGTCAGAAAGGGAGAAGGATGACCATGAGAAGGGAGGGACAATCATGAAGACGGTGGGGACGATCATGCAGTGAGAGGGACGATCATGAAAGAAAAGGGATCATGAAGGGAGAAGGAGGATCATGAAGGGAGAAGGAGGATCATGAGGGAAGATAGATGATCATGCAGGGAGGAGGGCGACCATGAAGGGAGAGGGACGATTATAAAGGGAGAAGGACGATCATGAAGGGAGAGGGACGATCATGCAAGGAGGAGAAGGAGGATCACTCAGGGAGAGGGACGATCGTAAAGGAAGAGGGACGATCATGCAGGGGGGAGGAGGATTATTTAAGGAGAGGGACGATCACGAAGGGAGAGGACGACGACAAGGAAGGAAACGACTACAAAGAGAGCGGGAGGGGACGACCATGAAGGGACGAGCCACAGGTGCACGAGAGGCCTCCCTGGTCGGCCAGTATCCACAAGGGAGCAGTACAGCCCACACCCTCGCCCCCACACACCCATAACCCGGCCAACGTATATCATCATCCTGGCCTTAATAGACTTACATCATCCATCCCACACACACCCTACCCACACACTCTTCCGCCATCCACCCCACACAACTTCACCATCCTGCCCACACACTCTTCCATCACCCTACCCACACAACACAGTTTATCAGAAGGCTATTTTCTCTACACGAAACTGGTATGGAAAAAGCAGTCACGTCTGTGTGGTTTCTCTTGCAGTTTCAGGCTGACCGGTGTTAGCGAGGTGCCATGTACGTAGTTTAAGCGTCCATAATGAAGCAACTGGCCTCTTGTCACTTTGCACTCCCGATCCAAATCACTGTAAGGCGCAGATGGGTCATTTAAAGATCACTCGGGCACGTTACTGTCACATGCACGATAATCATCATGCAGGCCAAGTCTCTCCCAAGGATGTGTTCTCTCTCTTGCGGTTATCGTACAAAAGAACGTACAGCTCCATAAATGCTTTTGTAAACATTACCTAAAAAGAAAAAAAAGAAATTATCTCATGAAGTGTAGGGTTTACCTCAGCTTTAATCCGATTCCCAAAGAAAGAGATTTCATAAATCTGCGTCCTAAATTTCACATGTGCACCAATATGTCAGCCAGTAATATCCTGAGAGAATAATATTTTGATATTTTGACAGGTCCCTCAAAGAATCAGTTCTGTGGCTACAAGACGAAGTTATCTCGACAGATGACATCAGAGCTATGACGTAACCCCTGGAAATGCTACTCGGTTACCTGTAAGTCAGTGTTTATTACCTGCAGACCTTGGAAATCCTTGGTCAAAGTGACAACACCCCGAACATATCAACAGCTTACCTTCAGCAAACCTCAAATAGTTTTCTCAGATAATGTAGAACTTCGATCGTAAGTTGTAACCTACGAATATCGGTTCTCTCTATGAAGAAAGAGTTAACACTAAACTAAGAAGCAGTAATAGATAAACAGTACAATCAAACCACGCATCACAGTCTCCACAACATGTAAACCATGCAAGGTATCAGTCAAAATACCACAGGGTAGACATCTTACCGTCTAGGCAACGGGAAGTATACACCAAAATAGCCAAGGTTATTATCAAATTCAATTACTTGATACGTTGTAGTAGTGAACATTCCTAGACGATCCTGAAGAGAAATAGTGTGTGTCACTGTCCTCAGATGTAACACCTACGCAGTACATTTTCATTTCAACAGGATCGTTTAAAGAGAGGAGGAGTCTTGAGAGACAATGGAACAATATACAGATGTTCCACGACGGTGACGACGAGTCCTGTCACCTCGCGAGGCCTTGAAACCTACGGAGTGTGCGCGGTCTCCTAGCCACGCAGCGCCATGGCAGAACTCACCGTTATCCTCCTGTATGTCACGGGAGGCCTGCTTTATGCAAGCACTGAGGTCGACGCGTTCAGTTTACACGGTCTCAATGTTCGGCCAGAGGGTGAGCACGCGCAGGGCGGTGAGTAGGCGTCACTCAGCCGGAGGACACTGGTTTCCGCCCACTGCACCTGCGTCATGCATGACGTTGTGGGTTTTACCACAAGATGGGTATGACGTCAATGTTTACATTACCATGTCGGATCCCAGGAACCTTAGCCAGGTGAATGAGAGGAGACAGCTGGCTGGACACATGAATGAAGGAGTGGCTTTCCCTTGGTCATGTGTGTAGCCTGGCTAGAGTGTGGGATAAGGAAAATCAGGAGATGGCTGCTCTAGTGATGTTGGCTTGCTTCTGACAGTCTGGCAGCGCTGATTCCGAGATCTCAGCAGTGTGAAGGAAGAGGAACCTGGCTCGGTATGGCATGATCTGACGCGGTTTGCACGGCAAGGAGACAAGCCCTGTACCCTTGAGATACGTTACGGTAAGCACAGGCTTGACGCAGGTTAGAGACGCCTACACCATTGCCTCCGTTATCAGAATCACTGGCAAATGTACTTGTCTCGCTAAAAGGTTAATTAAACACGGCATTTTTCTTTTCTCCTTAGAACTGAGATTATTAGAAATAGGAAAATAATCTCCAAACCAATATACACACAGGAGTCCATTTCATACACCACGATGTCAGAGATCGTGCTGATGAAGGTTCCCTGTTGCCTTTGAAAGGCGCTGGTCTTTGCCTCCGAGGCTTAAAAGATCACACGCCAACATATGGCTCTAGAAATTCGATGAAGCACCTTAGCCACCACATGAGTTAGTGGCGGTGCTGATGTTAATGTTAGAGGTGGTGCTGATGTCAGTGATCCCTGTATTAAGTCTTCTCCTATGCCCGCAGGTACAGCAGTCCGGTGTGAAGCGGCTCCCAAAAGTGCTTAAAGATGTCTTTGCAGATACTCTGCAACTAAACTCTGTAGCTCACCCTTGAGGTGGAGCTGATAGATGGAGCCTTTCGTGAGGCAGCGACCTTTACGCTATTCCCCAAACAAACGCCGGGTTCCAGAGGGAGGAGGAGATCACGTATCAACTTCAAAATGATGTGGTGGAGTTGAGCGACACCGAGCGAGCTGTGCGCCAGAGCCAGACGGGACGTTATGGCTGTATAGTGATCAGCGAAGAGTTAATGCCCCTCACACTCTGACTTCCTGGTATCGACGACATCATTGATGTTGTGGGTGAACGTCCTCTGTTACCAAACTGGGTCTCCTGAAGCGATATCTGAGAAAGCGACGAGGTTGCCGGTCTCTGTAGCTCCCGACGGCTTCTACTGGTACAACATGATGCCCTTCGGCACGCGCGAGGCTTAAGAGGCTAATGTTATCAGGGTTGGTGGGACTGAACACATGACATCCTTGCTGGACGTGGTTCAACGCCTTTTGATACCCTGGTGTTATGTGGTATCAGTCCATTTGACAGATGACACAGCTTGAATTGTCTCACTGGTTCTCATTTATCATATGCCAACTACCGTATGGACTACGTAGCTTGTTATGGATGAATTTATATCACTGTATTCTATGTCACGTCCATATACAAATTGTAAGTGACTTGTGTAAGTTTATGAATGCATTTTGATTGATTTTTTTGTGTTGTATTAGAATTGGCAATGAGCGTGGTAATTGGGGCAGCCATACCGGGCCGTGGGGGAGGTGTCGCGTCAGTCACTCAGTGTCATGTTGACGGTTGGAGAGGAAAGGTGTATCGCAACGTTCTTGTCGAGACATGGCGAGGCTCGTACAGGGACTCGCGGGTTTTGTGGTGAGTCAGGTCTAGTTGTGGACAACATCATTAGAAAATTGTAATCCGTTATAATGATAATTTTTTTTGTAATTGTGTTAAGGTTCGTTGTTAAGAATTCTGGTTCTGTGCTTCGGTAAAGCCTTGAATTATGGTGACTATTTCAGCTGTACATAATTTTTTGTTGTACAGATGTATACTATGAAATTGATCATTGTTCTTCCTGCAAGTATTTTATTTTTTCGTTTGCTGTACAATTTTCCAGACTACTCTTAATGAACTGATTCTCGACAATTTACCTTAATCAGTGTTTTATGTTTCGTTTGATTAAGTCTTGCATAATAGAGAGAAGTGTTTACGTTGTTTTGAGAGTTGTTTGGTAGGCCAACTTTTGGAGGCCGTTTTCTTTGGATTTGTGCGAAGTCGCTGAAGGTGAGCGAGATGGACTCCTGGTGAGGATGACCTTGTCGTCCAGCGCCTCCACCCAAGACCTTGTGACTGTTCCCTGTCGTTGGTGACGCCAGAACAACAATAACAGCAACGCGCGACAAAGTCTCTGTTGTTAACTTGGTTTAATCTTGTCCTTCAGCTTCTTAGGATGTGGCGCAAGGGTGGGTGTTACTGGTGGTGTCGTAATCGTGTTTCTGGGATTGGGTAGATTTCCGGGGCTTTAGTAGTGGTTCAGGACGTGGGACGGGACGTGGCACCTGCCTGGCATTGCTTCACATGGTAAGGCTGTGCATCCTAGTGTTGTAGCGACAGACTTGTTGGGTTTCGCTTCGCCTTTATGAATATTGTTCGTTGCCTTGACTGTACACACTTCCTTTTTCCAACTTAAACCCGGGGACATTTCCGGTTCCACCTTGATCGGCAGCCGAAGTAGCCGAGAGTTCCGGAAGTTCGAGGTCACAAAGGGGTCCTAAACCTGGCCCGCCATTTATAAACTCTGGAACAGATACTGCACATGCAACGTCCTCAGCTTGGAGACCCACCATGATATTGTCTTCACTCCTATTGATGATCTCTTGACAGAGGGTGACCCCAGTATGAATTCATAGACTCGGGTATAGTGGCAGCAACATCGTAACAGTGGAACTTTCGAAGCTTCCAAAGATGGCCTGACATGTTTCCTCTTGATCAACAAATTCCCGTTAGCCAGCCAGCCAATCGTATTCCCGTTCCAACTACCCCAGCCTGACCATGATTGAGATAAACTGGGGTGGTAATAATAGAAGCTGGAATGGTAATAATGAGAGGAGCCGGGGTAACTACGTATGAAAATGTAATAGAGTAAGTCAGGTCAGAGCGTGTGTTCTTCACTGTGGTCGCCTGTCACCACAGCTGCTCCGTGTGGAGGCAGATGATCCGTCATTGTAGGGATCAGAGCCCTTTGCCGCCAGGGGTAGAAACCCTGATATATATTAGTGGTCTTTCCCTTCGCACCTGGGTGTGTGACGATCTGGCAAATCGTAAACTAACGGGTCCATGCTAGTGTGGGAGACTAGCCAAAGCAACTGGTGGCGTTCTGGCGTCGATCACTTGGCAGTGGACGTCATCCTGAACGCCGAATTTAAATAGGACAAATTAGAGTGCGTGGAGGGTCGGCCACCAACACCAGAGGGAACCCCCTGATGACTAATGTGAAGAAAAAAAAAGTTGAGCAAGCGTGTACCGCCCCAAGTATGGTACGGGGTAAACTTCGATGTCTTAATTGTACCTTGGTCGTCTTGAGAGACAAAGCGCACATAAACATGAGGTACTTGGGGAAAGCCTGCTGTGTCGGGGAAAGTGTGCGAGGAGTTGTTTGGAAACATGAGGTACTTCGGGGAAAGCCTACTGTGTCGGGAAGAGTGTGCAAGGAGTTGTTTGGTTGGTGGGCTGGGTCTGACGGTCGGCAAGCCACCACTTACACCTGCGACACTTTTTTTTATTTTTGACTGTATCAAGTCCCTGTACAATAATCCTTCTATCCAAAGATATACGAGTAGAATTTACATAAATGAACAAGAGAATAGGGTGAAATTTATGTAAATGAATATGAAGATAGGAATAGAAAGTTGTTGCTGTGTCAATGTGGCATCAACACCACAGTGCCCAGGGATGCAACTGCGAAAGAAAACGATGTCGATCAGGGTTGAACTTTTCAGTTGGGATCACGCTCCAGGTTCGCCGTAATGATGAACAGTTATATGGACGAACAGATTAAGATCTCCGTCAGTTTATAGAGAGACGCACGAGACTACTACTCCTCCAGAAATATCTGGTGATGGTGGGGCGCAGATAAGGGCTTGGGAAGGGATGGTAATTTGCAGTTGTCTTTTGACAACTTTGTTAGATCAGAGGTTCCTCGGGGATTGCCGACAGAATTTATCGCATTCGTCTTCCTTGGGAGTGAGGTTGAATGAAAATGAGGATGTGATGAGGAAGTAGTTTAGTGAGGAAATAGAAATGATAGAAAACACCCCTGCGCTGGGGCTCAGTTGCCCGATGCTCAACCAGACCAAAGCAAAAGCATCCACCTCCTGAAGACTTCACACAAGCACGAACGATCTCAGGTCAGAAAGTTATCGAAAAGAAACTTCAGTACCATTCTCCAGAACCAAAGTCTACGGAATCGCTTTTTAGACTTTTTTTGGTCGATAGCTCGTTTTTGGTATTGCAGACTTTATCCGGGCGAGAAACGATGGTAGACACTCTTTAGCCCGGAATTCTACTGTGTAGGCAGTTTTGCAGAGGACTGATAACAGTGAGTCCTCCACAGATGTTTCGTTACGAGGGAGAGGAGCCTTTCTCAAGGATAACCATAATTTCGTTCAATGTAGACCTATTTATGGCCTCCCGTACTGATTCCTCAGCTTGAAAGTCTTGAGATCTGCTTTTCAAGGGTATTAAATGCTTACCCGTCTCAGTGGCCGCGGTGGGGAGAGCCTCTAGTGTTGGCACGTTACTCAGGATTTTCCAGTGATTCGTTATGTTACCATATTCCAAGAATCCCTGGGATTATAACCCTGCAGCTTCCAAGACAGCTGGCGTCTTGCTGTTTCTGGGAACGAGAGCCTTGCTGATCAGGGCAGTTTTGTTCTCCCAGTCGAGGACTTGAGCCCCAGTCATCTTGGTGGGAAGAGAGAGTCATAGATGATTCGTCTTCCCCCTTGAGGTTTTCAGCCTCACTGGTCTTTGAGTCTGGAGCCTCGACAGCGACTGGTGTCCCACTACTCCTTGACAGATTCCGTATCATTCTTTAGATAAAGAACCTACCGTTGTGACTGACTATTCTAATCGATTCTTGGAAATAAAAAACTGTGGTAGGAGCCCCAATGGTTTGGCATGGATGTAGAATGTGTATGTAACCATTAAGAAGATTACTAGATATAGATGAAGCAGGTATTTAACAGGACTCTATTTGTAATAGGCCATTTAGACACAGGAAGGCAGCTGTCGCGTATGTTCAAGGTAAGGTCATCATTCGATCTGTGGGCATCAGGTCAGGGGTGATCGAGCTGACATACCAGATGAGGTTCGACTACACTCGATGCTCCGTGCATTTTGCTGCGTATCATACAAGCTGTCTGTACCAATGCCTGAAGTCTGAAATCCTACTGTTGAAAGCAACTAACACTATCGACTGATTCGTGTGGATGAGCATCGTCGAGATGTTCCCATGGATTTCGTGGCAGTGCTTTAAGGCTTTTGCAAAACGCTCCGCCACATCGTTCGTTGCTGGATGGTAAGGAGGTTCAGAAGCAGTGTTCACTGTTCCTAAACTTCTAGAAGGGGCGTTGTCTAAAATAGTCCTTCCAGTCAGTCTGTGGCAAGGGATCATCATGAGCTCTCGTGTTTTGACTTGAGCTGTTGCAAATTTGAACAAGAATTATCAACTATATGCGTCCACTACCGTGAGATATGACTGACCAGTGAAGGGGCAAAGATGATCCACACTGACACGTTGTCAAGGGTACTGTGTGACCCCCCCCCCCCCCCCCAGGCATGTGAGCGAATCGGCGATGGGTTATTCCAGTGTGAGGAGCAGTTGTGACTGGTCAGGTTGCCGGTCGTGAATATGCAGAACTTGCTTTCGCAAGGCGGGTGGACCCACATGGCTAGCAGGTACTCACTCTCATAGCACACCCTTGTTGCTTAGGTGGTTCTGACCACACGGTGAAGTATGGTTTGAAGTCTTTCTGGTTGCTGAGTAATTGTCGTCCAGCCATGCATGACTCCGTGGAACACCGTCTATAGCACTAGATCTTTCAGAGCCTGGTGAGGTTTGATTCGAGCTGTGACTTCAGGTGTGTGTTCTCGGGTGCGCCATTACGGGCACAACTTAGGTGTGTGTGTTCTCGGGGTGCCGTTACTGGCTCAGGTCAGTCCGTGTGTAACTGAGTGTTTTGGGCTCTTTCCAGTGGATGCACTCGATATTTTGTAGCTACGTATTTTCATCATTATTCATTAATTAGATTGTACATGATTTGCTGTAAGTGAAATATTCATGTATCATATGCAGAGCTGCATGCAGTTATAACTGAAGAGACATGAGAAATCCTTTCTTAAGATAGATTATCAAAACTTTTTGCTTTATCTTCACACTTTAGAGCTGAAATAATTATGATAGATGCCAAGATTTATATTGTGGAAGCAACATTTAAGTTTAGCTTTAGCATAGAATGTACACTATAGTAACCCAACTTATTAGCACTCGGAGAATACTTTACTATAGCTAACCCTTAAGATAACACTATTTTCTGCAATAATAATTTTGCCCATTTTCTTTTATCTTTTCGGCTATTGTTGCACGCCTTCTTGTCTTAAGATTATTTACGTCTAGAAATATTTAGTTAAGAAGCTATACTCGCAGGTTTTTGTGTTTCCTCAAAGGCTGCAGATGGCATCTATTTTAAAAGGGAAGAGCGATGGGCATTGTATTTTTTTTCATTGGCCATGACACTGGACGTGGCTACACAGGGATGGAAATGGTAGATTACTACGAATATATATATATATATATATATATATATATATATATATATATATATATATATATATATATATATATATATATATTAGAAAAGCGGTCACTGACAATAGTATATCAAACTAGTGCCCACAAGAGGCCATCGTGAGCACACTTATATTCTCATTATTTGAAGGCACACATACCCATAGCTACAACGAAAAAATGCCTCGCTTTTTCAGTTGATATTTTCTTTTACCTTCCAGCCAAATACTGCTTTATAGCCACAACAAATACAAGCTGCAATTGACCTCTTTTATCTTTGGCCCGATAAATGACACATAGATACTAAGACCGAAAAATCATGATCCCAGACTCGACCGTAAAACTGGCGACATGCCCTCTTATGTTACATTATTATATTACATTATCATATTAGTTGGAATATGCGCGCAGTTTTAGGTTTAACAGTCCTGAGTTCACACGGAGAAAATATAGAATAACTCCATAAACTCCAACAAACGTTTGGGCATTATGAGGGTTTCTTCATCGAAAGAGGAACTTTAATGACCCAGTTGGTATGAATGATATATAGTATTCTTTTCGTCTTCCACAGGTCGCCCGTGTCCCTCTGATCTTCCCTACGGTTGCCTTACGAAAAAGAGATGTTCATAGGAACCACTATTCTCTGCACACAGCCATTATAACGAACCATCAAAGGTCGTGAAGCTACACCAACACATGGTAAGGATGATAGCCCAGTGTAGAACATTTTACTGTTTGATAATCATCACTTTTCCTTGGATGGCCGACACCTCTTCCCCTAACCAAAGATTCGCTCCCTCATAATTACCATCACTTCGGTCTTCAGCTGAGAGTTCGTCCTTTACATATTTCTAGGTATACTGACACGGACACGTGTTTCATGATGAAATTGATTATGTTATCATATATATGTTGAGGCCCTGGTCTCTGGAATTTTCCATAATTCTTCTTCGTTTTCCCTATGTACTGTGTGCAAGTTAGGTATGCTTTTGTGGCGACCCACTCTCGCTCCACGAAGTGTTACCTTACTCACAACGTCTTGAATTTGTGGTAGGTCACAGCGGCCCTCTGACATCCTTCTTCGATGTTCGGCAAATCGAAAGATGCCTCTCTAATGATGACCTAACCTTTCCATTAGAAGAGCCGCCCTCAGTCCACCTGCATGGAGAGGTCAGAGCTTGCGACGTTCGGCTTCGACGACCTGGCCTTCCTGCCTCTTGTATACCGAGTATCACCTTAGTCAGGCAGTTGACTCGCTCTAGCCAAGTATATCACTCTATTACCTGAAGTCTTGGCGATGTGACATCAGACTCCAGCCACCCTTTGGGCTCGTCCAACATCAGTAGTCCCTACACGACTCCTGACGTTTCATCTTCCTGGCAGATTTTATTGTGCTGCCTTATCTCCGACATCTGCCTTCAGCAAGACTCGTATGGGAAATCGCCTCCACCCGTCACAAGCAGCAGCTGTAGCAACAAGGGACCAACGGCCACGCCCGCCGCCTTCCTGTAACACAACCACAAGCAGGCAGCCGCCGTAGGCAGTGTAGCGGGTGTTCTGGTTGGCTTGTTGGATTAGTATAACTGCGAGAGGGGCACGGTCCAAGACAAGTTAAACAACATTGCTTTATTGGTTAAGTTCTATAAAGTTATATAGCCTAACCACATCGAGATACTGGAGGTGCAGGATTATGGTGCTGAAGAGGTAAAGGTATGTTTAGTTATACGATACAGGCTTCGCAAGGTCCTGAATGCTGATGAGGATACCAGGATGAAGCAGGAGCAAGGGGAAGTGCCTGCTGCCAAGTCTATGTAGAGGTCCTGTAGGAGGTGGGCGTAGTACGTACCAGGGTTCGTGCAGTGTGCGGCGGCTGCCGATTTGTGCTTGGGTTGCTGGAGTGCTGCTGGTGTTGTTACAGCTGCTGCTCGTGACGGGCGGATGACATGTCCCAAGCGAGTCCTGCTGAAGGTGGACATCGGAGATGAGGCAGACAGTGAAACCTGCCAGGAAGATGGAATGTCAGGAGTCAAGCTGAGTCAGGTTTTTGAAGTCGAATGTCGCAGGCTCTGACCTCTGTCCGTGCTGATAGACTGGGAGCAGCTCCTCTCATGGAAAGGGTTAGGTCATCTATAATTACAGCGACATCTTTTGATCTGCCACTGTCGAACTTCGAGTGTGGATATCAGGTGCGCCCGTGGGCTGTCGGGGTGTCGTCAATACGGTGAGTCGCTGCATTTCCATGCATTTTTTCAATGAAAATTAGAAATATCCGTTTTAATAAAATATTGCTTATCTTCTCATTCTCACTAAATATCCGTAGAACTGTCGGCGGGGTCATAATATCTGGTACTCGTGTTCCCCACATAATCATCTCTCGTAACCCCACCAATCGCCTATTTCCTTTTTATCATCATTTCTTTATCAGACATTTTCTTCCCAGAATTAGTTTCATATAGCTCAACAGCAACAACCATGCCAGGACCTCATGATTTATTTCTTGTCCTAAACCAGCTAAGATATCCCAACTGTACTCTACTGCACCAAGCAGAAATTAATCGTGGGATTTTATAGATTTTGTTGATCCTTATAAATCATTTTCATTGTTTTATGTCAGCCCCAAGATTTTCTTTACCTTCAGCAAACTGTCCACTAGCGAGTTATTTATTTTCGTGGAATAGGATAAAAAGAACCCAAATTATAAGGTGCAGCTTTGATATATTCTGCTAAGTCTGTACTAACAGATGATATGAACTGTCAATATTTGTAGGGACAGTATCATAACCAGTGAGGTTAGGTCTCTTGGTGTAGCGATTAGCATTCCTGAATGCTAACCGCTACACCAAGGGAGTCATAATGAAAATGATGAATGCAAATTAAGGGAGAGCGTGGAAGTAGGAGTTGTATGGACAGGAATGAATGAAAATTATCAAGGAAGAAGTAAAGAAGGATTTGCTATTATGCTATCACCGAGAGTATGGGAGAGTGTCAAAAATCATGGATGAAATGGATCAAGAATTGTGTGGGTGAAAGGAAAGATTGGAATGTGTATGTATATGGCTATGTATATATCTGGCTGTTAATTTGAAGACAGTGCAAGGTAAAGGTGAAATGAAGTATTTCTGTAGAAATTTGAATGACTCTATAACTGGCTTTGAGTTGGAGAAGAAGGTGGCTGAAATGGTTGATACAAGAGGGATGTGATGAAACTGAAAGGTGAAATGTGATGAAATTGGCGAGATAGTTGGTAAGTAGGGAGTACCTGAAGTAAATGAGAATGAAAGTAATCTTGTGGATGTCTGGCTGAGAGGGGTTTATTCCTTGCAAACACCTGCAAGGTAAAGGTGAAATGAAGTATTTCTGTAGAAATTTGAATGACTCTATAACTGGCTTTGAGTTGGAGAAGAAGGTGGCTGAAATGGTTGATACAAGAGGGATGTGATGAAATTGAAAGGTGAAATGTGATGAAATTGGCGAGATAGTTGGTAAGTAGGGAGTACCTGAAGTAAATGAGAATGAAAGTTATCTTGTGGATGTCTGGCTGAGAGGGGTTTATTCCTTGCAAACACCTGTTATCAGCACAAGGTAATCCACAGGTAGACATGGAGGAGAAATGGTGGAAGAGAAGAGCAAAAAGGTTGACTGTCTATGTGGAAGTAGATGAAGGTCGAGAAAGGCTTTGCTGGATGCTAGAGCTGTGAAAGGATTCTTTGGAGACTGACCATTTTGCAAGTTTATTCTCATGAGAAATGGGACCCTGTCTGCAACAGATAATGTGACTGCATTATGCACCTTTGTAATGATTTTCTTCATACCAGATTAAGTAATCAAGTCTTTACCCTGTTTCCCAATTCTGATCTCACTTGCTGTTATCATTTCTTGTATGGACCAAAGAAAACTTATCTAGGTTCAAGAAAAAAACACTTAAACTCTCTGTATGTACATTTACCTCAATCACCAAATTTCATAATTTTATATCAAAATCTTAACATGATAATCTTAACCTGATAATTTATGAAATCAAATTAATACCATTATGGAACAATCCCCATTTCAAATGTACATAATATAGATTTAATTTACATCATATGCTTTAAAGGGAAAAAAAGTTGATGGATAGATGTTACAGACAAGAGGAAGACAGTATGCACCTCCAGTACAATAAAGAGGGGCATAAAAACTAAGTAGACTGGGTTTTATGATGTTTTAATAATTTATGTACAAACAGCATTCAGCTTCTTTGTAAGTACATTACTGATACAATAGATACACAGCCTAAAATGGCTACAAACTCATCTTTAACAGTCATCATTTACTACTGTGCATGGAAATTTCAGTAAATCATAAAATCTCATTGAGAACATGAGTAGTTATATATGAGTGTCAATTGAATATCCATCTTTTATTGAAAATGTAAGATTATATCAAACAATAATGTTAATGATGGATTTGCTAATCTGGGCACTTTTATTTATGTGGTATACATTTCACACATCCATAAATACTGTATACAGTTATGTACTAGATATTGATAAGTATAATGAAATACAAATCTGATTCACTAGGGTTAAATCTACAATGATCAGGAAAACACATAAGGGCCTTTTTTTACTATTCATAAATGACAATTATGGCACATTTTATAAGGAATCCAAATCTATTTTGATATTGTGGAAAAGGGACTAAAAATGCTTTGAGCCACAACATATTCATGTAAACTTACCAGTAATCTAAATAAAACAAAGCACATTGTCTACTTCTGCAATATAAAACTAACATTATCTGATAATCACGTGGGGAGAACATACATGAAAAATCAGTACACACTGATATATCCAACAAATGGGAAATAAACTGTATTCATTCTCATGACCACTTCTTACTGCTCAATACGTTTAGGCAATAATATCATTATGAAGAATAATATCATCACAATTTTCAGTGGCCCAGTGATAATTAGTAAAATCACTCCCCATGACCCTGTTACCTGCTCTATGGAAACTCTTCAAGGGGAAAAGACATATTGTCCATGACGATGACATAACCTGCCTATAATTTGGTTTAACACCATATCTCTAAACTACAATAGCTTAGCCATTCTAAGAACATTCTATTGTGATACACATGTCAAAATTTCAGTACAATTCCAAATGAATCGAATATGTAGTAAATATCAATTTATAAGGGGAAAAATAGTTTTTATTTATCTTACACTGTCATTGTATTTCACAGTATACCTACAGTACTATCATATTTGAAAATGCATGAATGTAATGACATGGGGGTTTTCTGCCTGTTCTCAAATACATATATATAGATACTTGATTGCTGTCTCCTGTATTAGCAAGGTAGTGCCAGGAAACAGAGGAAGAAAGATGCATCCTCTCATACACACACACATATATATATATGAATAAATAGAATTATGAATATATATATATATATATATATATATATATATATATATATATATATATATATATATATATATATATATATATATATATTTGTTGTTGTTCGCTGATGATACAGCGCTGGTGGCTGATTCATGTGAGAAACTGCAGAAGCTGGTGACTGAGTTTGGTAAAGTGTGTGGAAGAAGAAAGTTAAGAGTAAATGTGAATAAGAGCAAGGTTATTAGGTACAGTAGGGTTGAGGGTCAAGTCAATTGGGAGGTGAGTTTGAATGGAGAAAAACTGGAGGAAGTGAAGTGTTTTAGATATCTGGGAGTGGATCTGGCAGCGGATGGAACCATGGAAGCGGAAGTGGATCATAGGGTGGGGGAGGGGGCGAAAATTCTGGGGGCCTTGAAGAATGTGTGGAAGTCGAGAACATTATCTCGGAAAGCAAAAATGGGTATGTTTGAAGGAATAGTGGTTCCAACAATGTTGTATGGTTGCGAGGCGTGGGCTATGGATAGAGTTGTGCGCAGGAGGATGGATGTGCTGGAAATGAGATGTTTGAGGAAAATGTGTGGTGTGAGGTGGTTTGATCGAGTGAGTAACGTAAGGGTAAGAGAGATGTGTGGAAATAAAAAGAGCGTGGTTGAGAGAGCAGAAGAGGGTGTTTTGAAGTGGTTTGGGCACATGGAGAGGATGAGTGAGGAAAGATTGACCAAGAGGATATATGTGTCGGAGGTGGAGGGAGCAAGGAGAAGAGGGAGACCAAATTGGAGGTGGAAAGATGGAGTGAAAAAGATTTTGTGTGATCGGGGCCTGAACATGCAGGAGGGTGAAAGGAGGGCAAGGAATAGAGTGAATTGGAGCGATGTGGTATACCGGGGTTGACGTGCTGTCAGTGGATTGAATCAAGGCATGTGAAGCGTCTGGGGTAAACCATGGAAAGCTGTGTAGGTATGTATATTTGCGTGTGTGGACGTATGTATATACATGTGTATGGGGGGGGTTGGGCCATTTCTTTCGTCTGTTTCCTTGCGCTACCTCGCAAACGCGGGAGACAGCGACAAAGTATAAAAAAAAAAAATATATATATATATATATATATATATATATATATATATATATATATATATATATTCATAATATATATGCAATTGAGTGGGAGATGTATAAAAGAAAGAGACAGGAGGTCAAGAGAAAGGTGCAAGAGGTGAAAAAAAGGGCAAATGAGAGTTGGGGTGAGAGAGTATCATTAAATTTTAGGGAGAATAAAAAGATGTTCTGGAAGGAGGTAAATAAAGTGCGTAAGACAAGGGAGCAAATGGGAACTTCAGTGAAGGGCGCAAATGGGGAGGTGATAACAAGTAGTGGTGATGTGAGAAGGAGATGGAGTGAGTATTTTGAAGGTTTGTTGAATGTGTTTGATGATAGAGTGGCAGATATAGGGTGTTTTGGTCGAGGTGGTGTGCAAAATGAGAGGGTTAGGGAAAATGATTTGGTAAACAGAGAAGAGGTAGTGAAAGCTTTGCAGAAGATGAAAGCCGGCAAGGCAGCAGGTTTGGATGGTATTGCAGTGGAATTTATTAAAAAAGAAAAAAAATATATATATGTATATATATATATATATATATATATATATATATATATATATATATATATATATATATATATATATATATATTTTTTTTTTTTTTTTTTTTCGCTGTCTCCCGCGTTTGCGAGGTAGCGCAAGGAAACAGACGAAGGAAATGGCCCAACCCACCCCCATACACATGTATATACATACGTCCACACACGCAAATATACATACCTACACAGCTTTCCATGGTTTACCCCAGACGCTTCACATGCCCTGATTCAATCCACTGACAGCACGTCAACCCCGGTATACCACATCGCTCCAATTCACTCTATTCCTTGCCCTCCTTTCACCCTCCTGCATGTTCAGGCCCCGATCACTCAAAATCTTTTTCACTCCATCTTTCCATCTCCCATTTGGTCTCCCACTTCTCCTTGTTCCCTCCACCTCTGACACATATATCCACTTTGTCAATCTTTTCTCACTCATTCTATCCATGTGACCAAACCATTTCAAAACACCCTCTTCTGCTCTCTCAACCACACTCTTTTTATTACCACACATCTCTCTTACCCTTTCATTACTTACTCGATCAAACCACCTCACACCACATATTGTCCTCAAACATCTCATTTCCAGCACATCCACCCTCCTGCGCACAACTCTATCCATAGCCCATGCCTCGCAGCCATATATTATTGTTGGAACCACTATTCCTTCAAACATATCCATTTTTGCTTTCCAAGATAATGTTCTCAACTTCCACACATTCTTCAATGCTCCTAAAACTTTCATCCCCTCCCCCACCCTATGATTCACTTCTGCTTCCATGGTTCCATCCACTGCCAAATCCACTCCCAGATATCTAAAACACTTCACTTCCTCCAGTTTTTCTCCATTCAAACTTACCTCCCAATTGACTTGTCCCTCAACCCTACTGTACCTTATAACCTTGCTCTTATTCACATTTACTCTCAGCTTTCGTCTTTCACAAACTTTACCAAACTCAGTCACCATCTTCTGCAGTTTTTCACCCGAATCAGCCACCAGCGCTGTATCATCAGCGAACAACAGCTGGCTCACTTCCCAAGCTCTCTCATCTACAACAGACTGCATACTTGCCCCCTCTCCAAAACTTGCATTCACCTCCCTAACAACCCCATCCATAAACAAATTAAACAACCATGGAGGCATCACGCATCCCTGTCGCAAACCAACATTCACTGAGAACCAATCACTTTCCTCTCTTCCTACACATACACATGCCTTACATCCTTGATAAAAACTTTTCACTGCTTCTAACAACTTGCCTCCCACACCATATATTTTTAATACTTCCACAGAGCATCTCTATCAACTCTATCATATGCCTTCTCCAGATCCATAAATGCCACATACAAATCCATATGCTTTTCTAGGTATTTCTCACATTCTTTAAAGCAAACACCTGATCCACACATCCTCTACCACTTCTGAAACCACACTGCTCTTCCCCAATCTGATGCTCTGTACATGCCTTCACCCTCTCAATCAATACCCTCCCAGTAACAAAGTAAAATAATAGAAAAAAAAAAAAATATATATATATATATATATATATATATATATATATATATGTATATAGGCGTGGGCTATGGATAGAGTTGTGCGCAGGAGGGTGGATGTGCTGGAAATGAGATGTTTGAGGACAATATGTGGTGTGAGGTGGTTTGATTAAGTAATGTAAGGGTAAGAGAGATGTGTGGAAATAAAAAGAGCGTGGTTGAGAGAGCAGAAGAGGGTGTTTTGAAATGGTTTGGGCACATGGAGAGAATGAGTGAGGAAAGATTGACCAAGAGGATATATGTGTCGGAGGTGGAGGGAACGAGGAGAAGTGGGAGACCAAATTGGAGGTGGAAAGATGGAGTGAAAAAGATTTTGTGTGATCGGGGCCTGAACATGCAGGAGGGTGAGAGGCGGGCAAGGAATAAAGTGAATTGGATCGATGTGGTATACCGGGGTTGACGTGCTGTCAGTGGATTGAATCAGGGCATGTGAAGCGTCTGGGGTAAACCATGGAAAGTTGTGTGGGGCCTGGATGTGGAAAGGGAGCTGTGGTTTCGGGCATTATTGCATGACAGCTAGAGACTGAGTGTGAACGAATGGGGCCTTTGTTGTCTTTTCCTAGTGCTACCTCGCACACATGAGGGGGGAGGGGGATGGTATTCTATGTGTGGCGAGGTGGCGATGGGAATGCATAAAGGCAAACAGTGTGAATTGTGTGCATGGGTATATATGTATGTGTCTGTGTGTGTATATATATGTGTACATTGAGATGTATAGGTATGTATATTTGTGTGTGTGGACGTGTATGTATATACATTGTCTATGGAGGTGGGTTGGGCCATTTCTTTCGTCTGTTTCCTTGTGCTACCTCGCAAACGCGGGAGACAGCGACAAAGCAAAATAATAATAATAATAATAATAATAATAATAATATATATATATATATATATATATATATATATATATATATATATATATATATATATATATATATTTTTTTTTTTTTTGATTTTCCAAAAGAAGGAACAGAGAATTGGGCCAGGTGAGGGTAGTCCCTCAAAGGCCCAGTCATCTGTTCTTAACGCTACCTCGCTAATGCGGGAAATGGCAAATAGTTTGAAAGAAAAGAATATATATATATATATATATATATATATATATATATATATATATATATATATATATATATATATATATATATATATATATATTATTATTATTATTAGCAAATAAGCAATTGACTCACTCACCAGGTCCTCTTATCCTCAAGAGACTGCATACTCGCCCCTCTCTCCAAAACTTTTGCTTTTACCTCCCTCACCACCCCATTCCAAAACAAATCAAACAAGCATGGTGACATCACCCATCCCTGCTGCAGACCGACCTTCACTGGGAACCAATCACACATCTCTTCCTCCTTGTACACATGCCTTACACCAAAAATAAAAACTTCTCACTGCTTCTAGCAGTTTCCTCCCACACCATGATTATACATATATACCTTTCTCTTTCCATACTTAATGGCCACACCTTGCACTATGTTATCATGTGTAAAGCACCAAAACCACAGCTCCCTATCCACATCCAGGCCCCACAGAACTTTACATGGTTTAACCCATATGTTTCACATACCCTGGTTCAGTCCATTGATAGCATGTTGATCCCAGTATACCACATAGCTCCAGTCCACTCTATCCCATGCATGCCTTTCACCCTTCTACATGTTCTGGCCCCAGTCACTCAACATTTTTTTCACTCCACTTTTCCATCAATTTCTGTTTGATAAAGATAGATTATTATTCTTTATTATACTTTGTCGCTGTCTCCCGCGTTAGCGAGGTAGCGCAAGGAAACAGACAAAAGAATGGCCCAACCCACCCACATACTCATGTATATACATACACGTCCACACACGCACATATACATACCTATACATTTCAATGTATACATATATATATATATACATACACAGACATATACACATATACACATGTACATAATTCATACTTGCTGCCTTTATTCATTCCTGTCGCCACCCCGCCACACATGAAATGACAACCCCCTCTCCTCGCTCTGGGTTTTCATTGTAATCTTGAGTAATTCTAAAAATTCCAAAAGATAGGGAATAACTGTTGAGGGTTTGGCAGAAAAAAAAGCTTGTATCTTTTTTTCTACAGTATTTGACATGGCTCAGCCATTCTGTCCATGAAGCTTCTGCTGTGATGCATGTGTGGGTCAGGTGTTTGCTTTGAAGAATGTATGTGAGAAATACTTAGAAAAGCAAATGGATTTGTATGTAGCATTTATGGATCTGGAGAAGGCATATGATAGAGTTGATAGAGATGCTCTGTGGAAGGTATTAAGAATATATGGTGTGGGAGGAAAGTTGTTAGAAGCAGTGAAAAGTTTTTATCGAGGATGTAAGGCATGTGTACGTGTAGGAAGAGAGGAAAGTGGTTGGTTCTCAGTGAATGTAGGTTTGCGGCAGGGGTGTGTGATGTCTCCATGGTTGTTTAATTTGTTTATGGATGGGGTTGTTAGGGAGGTAAATGCAAGAGTTTTGGAAAGAGGGGCAAGTATGAAGTCTGTTGGGGATGAGAGAGCTTGGGAAGTGAGTCAGTTGTTGTTCGCTGATGATACAGCGCTGGTGGCTGATTCATGTGAGAAACTGCAGAAGCTGGTGACTGAGTTTGGTAAAGTGTGTGGAAGAAGAAAGTTAAGAGTAAATGTGAATAAGAGCAAGGTATTAGGTACAGTAGGGTTGAGGGTCAAGTCAATTGGGAGGTGAGTTTGAATGGAGAAAAACTGGAGTAAGTGAAGTGTTTTAGATATCTGGGAGTGGATCTGGCAGCGGATGGAACCATGGAAGCGGAAGTGGATCATAGGGTGGGGGAGGGGGCGAAAATTCTGGGGGCCTTGAAGAATGTGTGGAAGTCGAGAACATTATCTCGGAAAGCAAAAATGGGTATGTTTGAAGGAATAGTGGTTCCAACAATGTTGTATGGTTGCGAGGCGTGGGCTATGGATGGAGTTGTGCGCAGGAGGATGGATGTGCTGGAAATGAGATGTTTGAGGACAATGTGTGGTGTGAGGTGGTTTGATCGAGTGAGTAACGTAAGGGTAAGAGAGATGTGTGGAAGTAAAAAGAGCGTGGTTGAGAGAGCAGAAGAGGGTGTTTTGAAGTGGTTTGGGCACATGGAGAGGATGAGTGAGGAAAGATTGACCAAGAGGATATATGTGTCGGAGGTGGAGGGAGCAAGGAGAAGAGGGAGACCAAATTGGAGGTGGAAAGATGGAGTGAAAAAGATTTTGTGTGATCGGGGCCTGAACATGCAGGAGGGTGAAAGGAGGGCAAGGAATAGAGTGAATTGGAGCGATGTGGTATACCGGGGTTGACGTGCTGTCAGTGGATTGAATCAAGGCATGTGAAGCGTCTGGGGTAAACCATGGAAAGCTGTGTAGGTATGTATATTTGCGTGTGTGGACGTATGTATATACATGTGTATGGGGGTGGGTTGGGCCATTTCTTTCGTCTGTTTCCTTGCGCTACCTCGCAAACGCGGGAGACAGCGACAAAGTATAAAAAAAAAAAAAAAATTTAAGGGATATGTATTTTATATTTCTCTTATATGCTGTTATATTTCAAAATAATCCTGCTGTACTATCATAGTTGAAATGATAAGGGTGGACAAAATATGCCCCAATTAAGTCTTTCTTGGGTGAAAAGAAAAAGTAAGAGAAAAAGAATGAAAAAATTAATTAGGCTTTGCAGGTGTTTGCAGATCTAACTCTCGTATGGAAGTTATAAGAACAGAGAAGGATGAACAAAGGAGAATTCAACAGCTTCACATGGATGAATCATGGTATTCTAAAACTGAACAGCAAGAAATGAGTGACACTTAGAGATACAGGGAGAAACTGCATCTTAGCACTATTGAACTTTACTAGTTACTAGGTTACTGCCTCTTCATTCTGAGATACTGCACAGGTCTGATCTAAGGAAGAAAGCTTCTCCACTCTGAGATATTGCACCGGTCTGATCTAAGGGGGGAAATAAGTTGAGAATGAGAATAAATAATAAAATAAAGAAGGAAGGAAAGTTAGGCAAAGCAGGATTGTCTGGGTAAGAGTGAATAGAGTTAGAAGTTTATGAAACAATCAATTATGGAAGAAGAAAGAGAAGCCAACAATACCTTGAGGGACACCCATGTTGATGGAAAAAAAGGGAGAAGTTCCTCCGTCAACAACTACTGCAGTGCCCTTAAAGGTGTCATATGCCATGACAAAAGATTCACTTAAGTCATGAGAGAGGAGGACCAGACCTGAGTCACAAGGGAGAGATCACAAATGGACCTCATAGTGCAAGACAGTATTTTTGCACAGAAAGGAGTGAGATTCCAATTGATGCACAGAAAGTAGGGAATGAGATTCCAACAGTAAGGAAAAGTGGGAGTTGCAGAGATCTTCAAAGATTCTGGAGACAACAGAAGCTGGGGCACTGGACTGATGGTGTGAACAGTTAGAATGGTCTCCTTTCTTAGGGATGGGCTGCATCAAGATATTCTTCCATGAAGGAGGAACAGTCTGGAATTCTTTAGACAAATGAAATGTGTGAGCTAGAATCACTGCTAGCTCAGAAGTATACTCCCTATGGAGTATACCTCTGTGTGCCATCTGGGCCATACACATTTCCCACTTGGAACTAAGAAAATGCTTAGAAGATATTGCACAGGAAAATATGAGATGGCACACGTCCAGTGAGAGTAGGACAAGACACAGAAGCATAGAAAGTCCCAACAAGAGTGGCATTATCAGGTCAGAGGAGGAGATAGCATGAATTACACAACATATTGGAGATGACTTTAGTTAAGGACCAGAAAGAGTTGCCAATATGAGTCATCAGCACGCTTTCTTTTCATGAAAGTGTGTTGACTACAAATAAAATTTTGTTAATGATTCTGAGCAGAAATGAAAGAAGGGTGGGTTTCATGGGAAGGGAAGTTTAATAACCTGATATGTTCCATCCCTGATGCAACAAGTATCGGAGTATGAGTGATGAAACCCTGATTCGGAGAAAAATTGGATAGAAGGGATGTAGGACTCTGAGGTATAATCAATAAAATCAATAGCAGTGGACCCATTCTACTTCAGTAGAGTCAATCTAGCTCACAATCCTTATGTATACCAACAAAATGTAAAACTTTTTCTAATAGTAATGGACTTTGGTCTAAGAAAAAAATACCACAGTATTTATTTCTCCCAGAAATGTATCAGATGCTCCCAATTTACATCTTGTACACAGGCCTCCAACATTATCAAGACAAGCCTGCTACTTGCTTCATCTATATCATACCTAACTTCCCAAGAGACTTCTTGAACTTAAATGGCAAGAACTGCCCTTGGGCCTTCAGCTTTCAAAGGTGTTACAATAGTTGATGGATGGTTTCAGAGACCATGAAGAAGATTTCATAATCACCAACATGCTTGGATGCAGGGAAAGTTTAAACCTGATGGAGAAAGCCAATGTACTGGTCCATGTTCCAATAAATAGCCGTACATGTGCATGCTCCAATCAGCTTGTCAGCTGATCCTGACAAGCTGATTTCATAGCTGTAGATGATACATATTGTTTCATGCACAACTATAATCATTACCACTGTTTCATTTAAACTTTCATGCTCTTTCATGTTCCACACTGAGATCTGCCTCATGTTTCCAGAGATGCAAAGGGCTGTCTCATTCTTTCAGTTTCTCTTCCTCTATCTTCTGCTTACAAAAAGACATCTCATTACTTGGAACAAAGTTCTTTTAACCTTTAGAAGTCAGGAGTCATCAAATGATGACTTTTGTGGCAGGTGGTATGTATCATCCTATGAGCTCTAAGTTTTGTGGGCTTTGTTTAAGTCTCCATCAATATTTTGATAGTTGTAAGGGTGTTAAATGTTATCTTGTCACTAAAGGTGCATTCTACACACTCTGAAAGTAATTCTGAAGTGTGAATACATATGTATAAATGTAAATTTGTAAATATGCAAATATGTAAACAATATACAAAACAGTGATATGTCATTACGTTAACATATGAGGCTCATCCCAACACCCCTTTCATGCCCCCTTCCTCCACCACTCCATTTCACATCCATCAGCAGCAACATGTTCTTCACCACTATACCAAGGCCATTTCAGTGATATGCTATAACTTTATGTGCATCATGAGACTAGCCCCCTGCTTTAAGTCTACCTTTTTTCCAACATCCCTCCACCAAGATACCATGGCCTCTCAAGTTATGTTAGCTTATGCATCTGTGCATATCCTTTACTTTCACATTATTTCTTTCATTCCCTAAAAGGATACAAAAAATTTTGAGGACCTAAATCTTTGTCCAAGTCTGCCATTTAAGAGTAAATTTCCTTCACTCACTTTGAGTCATGGGGTCCCTTATAGATGGCAGTATTACCAAATGCAGTTTTGTACATGCTGAAAATAGTGGTTACCATTTTACCAATTGCAGCATAAAGTTAGAGTATCTGTGGTATTTTTTCACTCCTAGGACAAGTGTTGTGGCGGCCACAGGCTACTTCTAAAAGTTTCTTGCAACTTCATTGTTTGGCTTGTTCCACTCATCCACTCTTTTCTGATAAATGACATCTTAACCATTTCCAACTTAGTTTCTTGTAGCGCTTATAGAAATTCTATATAGTTGCAGGGAGCTTTATAAATAATAAAAGGCATGCTGGAGATAAAACTGAATATCTTTTACAAAAAGTCAAGGAAAATTTCCCTCCTCCACCTCCAACTGAAATGGTTGCTGAGTTAGACAAGTCAGAGGGTGACAAAGATATCCCTAGTGTCCTTCTCTTTCCCTCCCAGTAACCATTATTTTCCCAAGCCCATCATCACATTTTCTGGCAAATTTGAACTGAGTATTGTCTAAATCAATAGTTGTGTTTTAAGTAGTTCTTGGTCATAGATGTTGCATGTATATTCCAAGAAAAGTGCTTAAAAAGTAACCCAAATATATAATGGGTTGTAGCGGTGAATGAAAAATTTTGTACAATGACAGGTTTATCAGAAACATAACCTCACCATTATGAGGCTGATGGGTGTATTTATGTGCATGTATAATACTTTTTTCTTATTATTTTGTTAGCCACATAGCACCAGAAACAAATGAAGAATGGCCTCATTTACTCACATCCCCACTCTAGCAGATATGTATAATGCATTGAAACCGGAGCTCCTTATCCACAGCTTAGCCCTTGAAATTTCTGTGGTTTATCCTGACCATATCATGTACATCTATTCAGCACACAAACAGCACATCACCCCCTGCAGACCACATTGCTCCAATCCCTTGCATGCCTTTTACCCCTTTTGCGTATTCAGGCTTAGATAACTCATAGCCTCTTTCACTCTGTCCTGTCACCTCTTTCTTGGTCTCCCCACTGCCCTTTCCACTTATGAAATGCATGTCTTCTCAGTCATTCTCTCTATGTCATCTCCTCCACATGTCTTGACCATTTTAGCCCTCTCACATATAATCATATTAATAATGAAAATAATAATAATAATAATAATAATAATAATAATAATAATAATAATAATAATAATGAGCTTTGGTTTCGATGCATTACACATGATAGCTAGAGACTGAGCGTGAACGAATGTGGTCTCTTTTGGCAGTTTTTCTGGCACTACATCACTGAAGCAGGGGGTAGCAACGCTATTTCCTGTGTGGTGGGTAGCAACGGGAATGGATGAAAGCAAGCAAGTATGAATATGTGCATGTGTGTATATGTGTATGTGTGTATGTGTATGTATGTATATGTTGATATGTATATAAATGTATATGTGCGTGTATGGGCATTTATGTAAATATATGTGTATATGAGAGCATGGGCCATTCTTTGTCTGCTTCCTGGTGCTATCTCGCTGACGTGGGAAACAGCAATTAAGTATAATAATAATAATAATAATAATAATAATAATAATAATAATAATAATAATAATAATGGTAATAATAATAGGAGTGTGTGAGGCACGCATGGAATAGATGTTTTGAACCAGAGCAACTCAACAGGCTGAACCAGGACAAATGAACAGTCAGAAGAAACAACAGAAAGGTCAAAGGAGGCTTTGGTCTGGTGCATTACATATGGCAGCTAGAGAGTAGATGTGAGTGAATGTCATTTCTTCATCTCTTCCCATCACTATCTTGATATGGCTGGAAACACTGTGAATGTGTGAAAAAAGAAAATTATAATTTCTAATTTTCATGGATTCTACCTACAGGTGATGATACTGTGAGTGAGAAGTCATCTCTGATGAGGCTTTATCATCATTAGCAGAAAGGACATAGGACAGTACAGTTGAGGTACCTCCTTAGACTCCATCTTAACCTGTACCCTCATGGAGCACAAACTTGAAACAGCAAGCATCTTTTAGAAGAAGTACAAGGGTGACTTAGTAATGATACATATGTATGTATATTATCCCCAGGAATAAGGGAGAAAGAATACTACCTATGTCTCTTCTGCATGTTACAGAAAGCGACTACAGGGTGGGGAGCAGGAAGCTGGAAATTTTCCCCTCCCGTGCAACTAATTTCAAAGAATAGGAACAAAGAACAAAGCAAGGCGGGAACTTTTCCTCAAAGGCTGAGGCTGAGTCATCTGTTCTTGGTGCTACATCAGTAAGGCGGGAAACAACAAGGAGGTATTATTGAAAAAATATATATGTATGTACAGGGTATACCTTTTCTAGATTAATTCTGAAGGGATCAAAGTCTCGGAAGAAGGGAACTGAATAATTTTCTATATTTCTGTAACAATTTCTTTGCCTACCATCCCATTTCCCCTGGGCATAGGAAGGAAATAATACTACAACCATACCTCTATTAATGAATCCTCTGGGAACAAAGTTAAAATGATAAAAAAAATGGGTAAAGCCACTTGAATCTAAATATGAGGGCTTGTTTATACATTAATGTCATGAGTTCATTTAAGAGGTTGGTTGTGGTGGTGGTGGTTTGTCATGATTATAGTGGTAGTACTGGCTGTGTTGATGATGGTACTGTTGACGGTTGACAATGGTGGCAGAGGTGGTGATGCCAATTTGGTGAATCAGGAATGGAGTAGGAGTAATGCAGTGATAAATTAGTGCTAGCTCTTAAAAAGTAAACAAATGGCGAGTGTCATTTTGATTCACTATCGTACTTTGGTACTTTTAATGTGTATACTTTTTTCTACATATGAGTATTCAAATTATCAGGCAATATAAACTTTTGTTCGTATTTAATTATGCTTATTCAATGTTGCTGCTTGTAGTACCCCCCTTTAATCCTAAAACACATCTCTTTGCATCCTATGTTATATTCTCTGGTAAAATATTTTCTGAGCAAAATAAAGCCATGGAATACATCCACTTCATTAAAAGATATGTGGGTGTACTCTTTTATCTCCTGTGTATTACAGATGAATATGAGGTGTGGAAGCATGGGGCTGGATATCCTTTCTTTTTGTGTAAATTTTCTAAAAGTGGGAACAAAGGTAGGGATTTCCCTCAGAGGCTGAATTGTCTGTTCCTGATGAAACCTTGCTGAGGCAGAGAAGGCAAGAAAACATGAGATGTATGTATCTATATATGTATGTATAGCATATATTACCTCTAAATTATTTCTGAAGAATTCATTTTCTTAATGAAAAAAAACAAATTTAGTCAGAAAAGTTCTCTTTGTTGACAAATATTTTCTACCCATTCCACCCCTTTTAATTTCTTTATATTCACTCAATTATGTTATGAACTGTACAGTTTATAATTATCAAAAAGTTCAAGCATATACAGGAATTTGTAAATCAAATTCCTCCAGTTTTTCTAAGAGGATACATGAATCAATAATGCATCTTGCATTCTCTGACTCAAAAGCTATGATAAGGTGATGAATTTGAAAAATGGCTGCTGTCTCACCCTAATTTATCTAAACCAACGGGAACAGTATGGTGGTTTCATGGCTCTATACTTGTATTCTCCTGCTATTCTCTGTAGTCTTCAACACTAACTTGACTTTCTGAATTCAGTGAATGACAGCCCACATCTCATAACAGCTACCTTTTCTTTCAGGCATGATGATGTAACACCAACCAGGCACCTGCCATTTCCATTAGGCATGAGGAGATGGGATTCTCCTTCTTTTAGACAACTGGCAGAGCAAGACCACCAGTAATGATGATGTTAATCTCATTGTGTCTAGAGTACTGTCCTACTGTAATAACTTGAAAGCATATTGGCCATATTTTACTTCAGTAATAACTTGTCACAAACTGAAGCAACAAAGCACTTGGAGAGATTCAATTTTGTTACGGCAGACTATAACAGGAACTCAGTCCCATCTACAATTCAACCCCAGCTATTCATTATTTACTACCATTCCAACAGGCATTCACATATACTTACAGTAAAAGAGGCTTTACTCTTTTTCAGACCTTTGTCTCACTACCTATACATTCTTAATTACAGTTTCTCTGCCTTTTTTTTATAACTGTTAAAATTATTTTGCATATTCTCATTCTCTATTTTATGATTACAATCTTCCTGCACTGTGCTTGGCCTTACAAATACAAAAATGAAGAGGAAATATGATCACACAAGGTTTACATCAATACCACATCAAACATCTGAAAACAGAGTAATATCCTCCTAATAATGTGCAATATCAAGTTAAGAGTGAGACTGTAAAAATTAGAGAGATTTTACTGTAATGCTACAATGTAATGTTTCAGTTCTAAGGCTTATCAAGCTTTCTTTGAACACAATTACTAATGAAGTTCTAGACACAAGGCCACAAACATTAGGATGTTTCACCACACCAACCCTTATCTATGTATGAGATATACTATCCTAATATGATCCCCGAGTGACTTTGCACATGGCTCAGTAAGGAACTGAACCTGGCTCTTCCTAACACCAGGCAGAAATGCTAATCAGCCACCTAGGCAGGTACAGTGTTGTTATGCTAACTTTAATCAAAATATAATCCACAACTGCCCAAAAGATGTCACTAATATTCACAGTTCTATGAATGTGATAAAAGAAAAAATATGTAAGTAAATATGAAATTCTATACAGACAAAATCTCATGATACAGATAATAATATGACTGTTACTAAGACTACATGATCAATCTGAATATTACTGAACAATATGGCCTTCATATATGTAATATTAAATGTCTAGTAATGCATGATGATAATAATTCCTGAACACTGTTATTTTACTTGTTAAAAAATATTTTTCATATGAAAACACTTAAGCATAAATCTAAATCATCTGGAGGTAAGAATACATTTAGGGGTAATTCATATTCTCTTTCTTTCTTAGAATGAAAATATATTTACATATTAGACAAAGTATTATACACGTTAAATAAATAACTTCAATACCATCCACACAAGATATTTGAGCAACTTCACACATTCTTTGAATGATTTTTTTTCTTAGAGTAGTTCTTCAAAGGAAATACCAGTCACTCTTATATTAATTGCTCACTAATCACTCTGAACATACTCATCACTGTCTATGGCATAGCCAATTGTTCTAAAAATCACTCGATTCATAACCCGACCACCTGAAATGGATCTCACGTTGAGTTGCTCAGTTCTTGTAATATCGACAAATTTTCAAATGCACTGAAATCTATACTTTGTCTTGTATCACTGAGAATGCTTCTTACCTGAAAAGAAATGGAAAAATACTAAAGATTCAAGTGCCTGTCTTGTGTATGGTCATATCTTAAATCTAGTTTTCATGACCATCAATTTTTTCATGTTTTTCATATGCTTGTAAAAAAATGAAATGTCTAAAGGAACCATAGAGAAATTAATTCTCTACACTTCTGCAGGTGATTGTAATGACGAATTACATGATATATCCAGGCCAAGATAACCCTAAAATTGCCCAATCTTGACATGTGCATACAATGTCCATAAGCTGGCAATATCAGGGATTTATCATATGAAAACCTACTAGGGAATCAATGTTGATGGACCTGCTCACATTCAGGGCAAGTATAGAAGGTTTGCTACCAAGTACCTATTCTATAATCTATCTGTTACTGTTGTCTAAGTTCCAATTATATATGGTGGTCAGATGCACACAGCCCCTCAGTTCATTCATACACATCCTCAACACTCATCTTGTGAACTGAGTTGCTTTTCATGTCAGAATAATCTCCATTCACACACTTGACTTCATACACAGAATACTCTATGACACCCAGATACAAATCAGCCATTAATTTTTTTTCAATCTGTACTGAACAATAATTAATCTTAATGACTATAAATGGAAGCTACTACCTACTTCTTTGTTTCAATCTCCTTTTTTGCAATCACATATATGTTATGTACTTACCATATTTGTAAAAAAGTTTGCATGTTGTGGCTTTTCTGCATACTTTTCATACTGATCAAGACTATCATGGAGTTTGAGAGTCAAACTGTCATAGTTGTTCCGCACAACCTCCAAAACCTGCAATGCAAGACCTCAATATTTCATGGCTTATTCTTTAATATCTTCCCATCTTATCTATCAATTAATCTATAGTAAAAGAACAGTTTACCTGTCAAATAACAGTTAATTTCGCATGCAGAGCAAACGACAAATATTTAGTTACATTTAAAAAAGGACTATATGATTAAAGGTACAAGGGGAAAAGTATACTTGAAAAGAGATTGATCCAGAGAGTAAAATACTCAAATTTAGGGGTATATCAAAAGAAGATGCCATGGAAATTTAGAAACTTTTGCTAAAGAATCCAACTCCACAGCATTAGATGGTAGATGCACTGTCCTACCCTCTGAGAAACTATTCCCTCTGACATCAATGTTCCTTCCTTTCTTTAGATGTAGACTAAGCTAAGGTTGAGTTAAACATGATGCCCTTGGACAATATTAATAAATGACATCGAACAAAGTCTATCACATATAAACACGGATGGGTTTCTACAATGAGCCCTGGAAATTTCTGGAAGTCTTGTTTTAACAAACACTGACAATGATATCCAGAATGGGGAGTAAAGATCAGTAATTAGGCATTTACTCTTGATACAGAATTGTTGTTATTCTCACTGCCATGAACTTGTCAATACCTCCAAGAAAGTCCAAGTATATGAGACTTTGTCTTTTCACTAACACCTTTAACATGACTGTAATATGCTTGTGTTTGAAGCAAGACAGAGATATAAAATGATTCATAACATTCAAAAGACCAGTTATTCTGGATGCTTTAATGTACTGGGCTATGAATGTATGATAGGAATGATGAATTAGCTAAATCTTACACTTCTATGGATGAAGTTAACAGAGATAAGGGTCTACCTGCATGTAGTAATATAAGCAATCACCTAAAAAGAGCTTAAGAAGCAAAATTTTTTAGACTTGAATGGAAGCAGACAGTAGCCTATCCACCTATCAACATAATATCAAGCAAGAAGAAAGAACCCTAAACATATTAGGTAAATTTCATGCCACAAAGGATGGAACTAACAATAGCACTGGTGTACCTTTATGTAGCTTATAAATGATTCCCCAAAAGAACTTAAATTTTTTTTCTTTAGACTTGAGATGAATGGATATGGACAGAAACCAATCTGTCTACCATCATGATCATGCAAGAAGAAACCCTTATATATAGCTCTAGAAACAAAATCATTAGACACCCTGATGTAGTTGTGGCCCAAGTACTGCTTGGCTATAGTGGGAGTATGCTCATCCTGTTGATACTGAACGACAAAATGCAAGTTTTGCCAGCAGCATTGCTCCCGTACCCTTCAACAATATGTACTTAACTGTTATAAAATCTGTGAATTCAGAAAATATTACTCCCAGTTACTGCAAGAAATGTGTAAGTATTTCATCCATGAGTGTTTTACCCATTGTAAGTAGTTATTCATATTTCATTTTACTTGATTGCCATTTCCCTCGTCAGCAAGGTAGCACCAGAAAACAGACAGAGCGGCCCATCCACTCATATGCACATATACGTACATAAACCATAAACTCCCATACAAGCACATATACATATATATACATCTACATATCTTTGGGGCCCAGTTCCAGGACCTTTTAAGTATACTGTATCTTCTTTTGCACCAATGTTTGCAGGGTAGATAGGAATGCACAATATATCCACAACATTTTTGTGCAAATTTCAGAATCAATGTGCTCAAGCAGTTACATAAGCTAACACAATCTTTAGTTCCTGGAGTACTTATCCAACCATGTATGTACAAAGAGATGCACACTGCAGAGGGTATTGCCCTTTTCTTAAACTGGAGCTATATAGACTATATGTATCTAATCAGGCAACCTATGGATGCACATATCAATAAACCCAATACAACTGAGAACATGAAATAAAAATTTAAGACAAAACAATGGTTCAAATAATAAGAGTTGTGAATGATAAAGTACTGGGTAAAACAAATGAAAAAAAAAGCATTTACCAGGTTAAATGATATCTGGGTACAAATGTATGACCAAGTAAATACAAAAAGGGGTATGTGTTGCTATGCTATTATAAATGCAGCAGCTGAAATGTGTGGAATACAAGAAGAATTATCATGAAAATATGAAGGTGTCCAGAGCAGTTAGGAAGACCTAAACATGCCAGCTGATGATGCAGCACATGGAAATCAATGGGGTAATGAAAAGAAATAAAGAAGTAGTATCAGATGTAAAAAACTAATTAGGTACAGCAGAAAGCATATGGATGAGATGTGAAGATTGAAGCTTAAGGCATAATTCAGTAAAGTTGTGCACTTTGTGCAATAAGACAAAAAAACAAGAAAGATGGAAGGAAAACTGAAGGAAAGCCTTCTCTTAAAAGAAAATATTCAAACCATTAGGCATATATGCTGAAGTCCCAGTTATCCTGACCACATAAGTCCAGATATACAGAGAAAACAGAATTAAAATGTTTTCATACATCAGCCATCATAAATGATAATTGACCATGCATCTGGATGAGATGAATGTGGTTAAGATGACAAGACCATGAAATTTTATGGACAGATTCTGTGATGATTTTTGCAAAGAGGTAACTGATCAAAAAATCAATAACTGCTAGACAATGCCCCTAACCATTTCAGTACTAACCCTTGAACTACAGCAATCATAATAGCCAAGGTACACTGTGTGAAATATATTCAAATACCCTAATTCATGATTTTCATTACAATTAACAAGAACATAATTTTCAAAATAAAATAATATACAATTCAGCCTGGTGGGAGAATGTTTAGTGTTAAGTGCCCTTTAACTTTGGATGCTTCACTACCAGATGCATAAAATACTCCAGAAGCATTTTCAAGCATAACTAGTGAGATATGTGGTATTTTCAGAAGTGTTTTTGTAAGAAACAAATATGATTACTAAGGGTCTTCACTAGTCACTGTAAGATTAATACAGCTTCAAAAAGTATTATACAAAGTGAGGGTGTAGTTCTCTTGCAAGCTTCCTTGACATCTCCAAATAAACTGGCCACCATATGAAAAATATTTAGGCTGTGCTGTCTAGAGACAATGCATGGGAAGCCACTAAAAGCACTAATGGCTGTATTTATAGCTCCAGCTGTAATGAAGAAAAGAATTTCTAATGCATATAGGCCATTGTCACCGTGAACAGAGAAAACAATTATTGTACAATACTAAAATGCCCTCAAACTCTCTTTAGAAATGGCTATTGGACACTTCAAAGATAATCGTTCCAACAAATTCACATGATGGATTGGCAATACATTGTACATGTCAATAGCCAGCCAACCTTAAATTTCACCTGAAGACTAATGCAGTGTTTAACGCTAGGATGCATTATGCAGAGTTTTTTTGGTTGGAATATATCTATGGTTAGTTCTCTGGAATTCCTGAGGCCAGAAGGTAAAAATTTTATAAGTAAAATCACAAAGTGGTTATAAAGTTTGTCTGACTGATCAAAGGAAAACAAAGACACAGAGGACATAACTGATCATAAATGACATGTAAAAGTATTATCTCTATTTCCCAGCAAAAATGAACATTTGACTGACCTGTTCCTCAGTAAGAGTTGAGATACCATGCTCTTGGCTCCATTTGTCTAGCTTTGGAGTAAAATGGTTGATAATTGACCTGTCAGTGAGAAAAATATAAATAGTACTTCTAAAAAAAATTCTACATTCTCTTATTCAGTACACTGTCTCCCACAATCAAGTAAAAGTTTGATGGAAACTTTATGAATTAAAATAGTTTCCTGCTGACTTTTTTATCTTGTACATCCTCCTACTTCCTAGATGAATATCTTTATTACCTAGAGCTTCCTTCTATCTATCCTGACAATTCACTTTTGATCTTAACTGACTTATGACAAAACTAATTATATCATTATATTTTATTATGGTCTGATCGAGTATGTAATGAAAGGGGGAGCGAGATGTGCGGGAATAAAAAGAGAGTGGTTGAGAGAGCAGAAGAGGGTGTATTGAAATGGTTTTGTCACATGGAGAGAATGAGTGAGGAAAGATTGATAAAGAGGACATATATGTCAGAGGTGGAGGGAATGAGGAGAAGTAGAAGACCAAATTGGAGATGAAAGCATGGAGTGAAAAAGATTTGAGTGATCGGGGCCTGAACAAGCAGGAGGGTGAAAGGCATGCAAGGAATAGAGTGAATTGCAACGATGTGGTATACCGGGGTCGACGTGCTGTCAATGGATTGAACTAGGGCATGTAAAATGTTTGTGGTAAACCATGGAAAGTTTTGTGGGGCCTGGATGTGGAAAGGAAGCTGTGGTTTCAGTGCATTATCCATGAAGCTTGAGACTGAGTACGAACGAATGTGGCCTTTGTTGTCTTTTCCGAGCGCTACCTCGCGCACACACGGGGGAGGGGGCTGTCATTTCATGTGTGGCAGGGTGGCGACGGGAATGAATAAGGACAGACAGTATGAATTATGTACATGTGTATATATGTATATGTATGTGTGTGCATATATATGTATACGTTGAGATCGGGGCCTGAACATGCAGGAGGGTGAAAGGCGTGCAAAGAATACAGTGAATTAGAACGATGTGGTATACCGGGGTCGACGTGCTGTCAATGGATCGAACCAGGGCGTGTAAAGCATCTGGGGTAAACCATGGAAAGTTCTGTGAGGCCTGGATGTGGAAAGGGAGCTCTGGTTTTGGTGCATTATACATGACAGCTAGAGACTGAGTGTGAACGAATGTGGCCTTTGTTGTCTTTCCCTGGCGCTACCTCGCACACATGCAGGGGGAGGGGGTTGTTATAGTATGAAAAGAAAAAAAAAAAAAAAAAAAAAATATATATATATATATATATATATATATATATATATATATATATATTTCTTTCGTCTGTTTCCTTGCGCTACCTCGCAAATGCGGGAGACAGCGACAAAGCAAAAAAAAAAAAAAAATATATATATATATATGTGATTGGTTCTCAGTGAATGTAGGTTTGCGGCAGGGGTGTGTGATGTCTCCATGGTTGTTTAATTTGTTTATGGATGGGGTTGTTAGGGAGGTAAATGCAAGAGTTTTGGAAAGAGGGGCAAGTATGAAGTCTGTTGGGGATGAGAGAGCTTGGGAAGTGAGTCAGTTGTTGTTCGCTGATGATACAGCGCTGGTGGCGGATTCATGTGAGAAACTGCAGAAGCTGGTGACGGAGTTTGGTAAAGTGTGTGGAAGAAGAAAGTTAAGAGTAAATGTCAATAAGAGCAAGGTTATTAGGTACAGTAGGGTTGAGGGTCAAGTCAATTGGGAGGTGAGTTTGAATGGTGAGAGGCTGGAGGAAGTGAAGTGTTTTAGATATCTGGGAGTGGATCTGTCAGCGGATGGAACCATGGAAGCGGAAGTGGATCATAGGGTGGGGGAGGGGGCGAAAATTTTGGGAGCCTTGAAAAATGTGTGGAAGTCGAGAACATTATCCCGGAAAGCAAAAATGGGTATGTTTGAAGGAATAGTAGTTCCAACAATGTTGTATGGTTGCGAGGCGTGGGCTATGGATAGAGTTGTGCGCAGGAGGATGGATGTGCTGGAAATGAGATGTTTGAGGACAATGTGTGGTGTGAGGTGGTTTGATCGAGTAAGTAACGTAAGGGTAAGAGAGATGTGTGGAAATAAAAAGAGCGTGGTTGAGAGAGCAGAAGAGGGTGTTTTTGAAATGGTTTGGGCACATGGAGAGAATGAGTGAGGAAAGATTGACCAAGAGGATATATGTGTCGGAGGTGGAGGGAACGAGGAGAAGAGGGAGACCAAATTGGAGGTGGAAAGATGGAGTGAAAAGGATTTTGTGTGATCGGGGCCTGAACATGCAGGAGGGTGAAAGGAGGGCAAGGAATAGAGTGAATTGGAGCGATGTGGTATACAGGGGTTGACGTGCTGTCAGTGGATTGAATCAAGGCATGTGAAGCGTCTGGGGTAAACCATGGAAGGCTGTGTAGGTATATATATTTGCGTGTGTGGACGTGTGTATGTACATGTGTATGGGGGGGGTTGGGCCATTTCTTTCGTCTGTTTCCTTGCGCTACCTCGCAAACGCGGGAGACAGCGACAAAGTATAAAAAAAAAAAAAAAAAAAAAAAAAAAAAAAAAAAAATATATATATATATATATATAGTTTAAAAGATATATATATATATATATATATATATATATATATATATATATATATATATATATATATATAAATATATCTATCCCTGGGGATAGGGGAGAAAGAATACTTCCCATGTATTCCCTGCGTGTCGTAGAAGGCGACTAGAAGGGGAGGGCGCGGGGAGGCTGGAAATCCTCCCCTCTCGTTATTTTTTTAATTTTCCAAAAGAAGGAACAGAGAAGGGGGCCAGGTGAGGATATTCCCTCAAAGGCCCAGTTCTCTGTTCTTAACGCTACCTTACTAACATGGGAAATGGCAAATAGTTTGAAAGAAAAAAGAAAGAAAATAATTATAATAATAATTATCCTTATTTCTATCATTATACTTAATCACTGTTTCCCACATCAGCGAGGTAGCACCAGGAAACAGACGAAAAATGGCCTATCCACTCATAAACACATGTACATACATAAACGCCCATACACGCACATATACATACACATACATATCAACATATAAACATATAAGTACATATACACATAAAGATATACATATGTACATATTCATACTTGCTTTCCTTTTTTCCATTCCTCTTGCTACTTTTCCCCACAGGAAACAGCATTGCTATCCCCTGCTTCAGCGAGGTATTAAAGATAATAATAATCCATATGTTCCTTGCTCCATTTCATTCTTCATTGCCTATCTCCTTCACAAACGTCAATTTTCTGACATTCTCCTGAAATCTGTTCTTTTGTATATCAATACCAACTGAGATTATCACCTATAGTTATTCCTACTACTTTTTCCCTATTTCACATGTCCCTGACATACTCATTTCTCACTTTGTGTACTTTTCATACTGTACCTCTTATCAAGTGTAACCAAATCCATCTCTACTGTTTACAATCATGAGATTTTCTTCCAACAAGGGGCCATGCTTTATTCTCATACATCGCACAAGGTGAATTTTGCCTGTTATCGGAGCTCATTCAACATACTCTACAATTTTCATGTGAAAGTTAAAGATATCTCCAACCTCTCACCATTTCATTAAATCTTGTATCTCAAATCCTCCTTCTCAATCATCAACACTAAAAATCTAATATTCCCTTAAATTACAAATTCCTAGTTTTTCTACTATTTAAGTTGTTAACAAGTGCAAAATATAACAAAATTCCAAACTGAAAATCCCTTGCACTCAAATCTGTCCATGCCCACATCAAATGAAGATGGGGATAAAAGAATCCCTTGTCTCACTTTCACATCAGTTACAAACTGATGTCCCTTCTTTATTAATATATGACTGGTTCTTTCTATATACACCAATAACTTACCTAACATTTCCTAGAGAGTTCGTCAGTTTTTGTGCACTTTCTTTGTAATCTCCATCTGTCCGGGAGTAGCGAAGACTCATAGAATACATGTTTTCAAATACCTGCAAGATCCACAGTTTTTGAAATTACTAATTTCTCATGTAATAATTACTAACGAATAAGTACATTAAATTTCAAGAAACCTAATTCTGTTGCACTATGAACATAGAATATACTAAATGACACTCTATCTAGTTTGCTAAACACTTCCCCCTAAATCAATAAAAGCTTTCAGCTTGCCGAGACCTTTGCATAATGAGACAAGCTCAATCAGGTTGACCAAGAATACAAAAATGATAGCAAAACCAGTATCAACATCCTGTAGCAGAGGGAGTGAATGTCCCCTGGCTGTGGATATCCTCCTTTTTAGCATCTCACTGCCAGCTCACTGGATAATATACTGATATCTCAGTGTGGTAGCAGCAGTGGCAATGGTAATTGTAGTGATAGTGGAAGAGGCATTAGTGATAGTTATGCAAGTAGTAATGGATGTCTTTTCTTTCTTTTTTTTCCTCTAACAAGTACCAAGGGAAGATACAAATAATAGCTGCAACTCATACAAAGTAATACTTTATTTTGTAGCCCTAAACTAAGCAGAGGTTGCATTTTACTTTATGGGAGATGATGTGACATATTTTTGTATAATATACATTTGAAAAGCTGCAGATTATGTGTGGGAAGGAAAGTTGAGCACAAATAAGTTCTATAGGGAATAAACATTGGGAGAGAGGAAAATGTTCATGTATACAGTTTCCAAATTGTGCAATACTGGTAACAAGAACTGCAATACTAAGTGATGCATTTGGGTTCACACAAAAGCATACATGACTGAATTTCTTCAGAGCACTGACTATTCAAGCACTAATAAAGTTAAGGAAGACAGGGCTTACACAAAAACAGAAAGAGGTGGGAAATGACCGCTGACCTATTCACAGGGCATGCATCCTAGGAATGGATGTTGCCACAAAGGGTGATAAAAGACTGGGGATGAACTTATCTGGTGTAGAGAAAACTTTTTCTACACAGTAAGAAACTGTGAGGATGTAAGTGAGAGATGGGCACAAAAAAAATTTCTTGCATCTTCAGAAATATTCATACTAAGTAAAACTGTAGTTGTAAGGCAATTTTGGAATGTTGATGGATATGGGAAGTTAATTCAGTGTTGTTGAAGATAGGAGGAAGTTTAAATTCGTTTTGTCTGGGGATTTTTATTATTACTTGAGTATCTAATGAATTAAATGTTACAAGACTAGACTTTCAACTCCATTGTGTTGGTCAGTTCATTCATACCTTGAAAAACATCTGCTCTGAGCTTATGAAAAGCATGTTTTTTGTCTAGAATCCTCACTTAACCTTCATCACGCAGTTCTATAAAGCTATTGAAGCCATATGGTCGATATCAGAAAGACAAGAAAAGCAAATATATGGCAAAAATTTCCACAGGTACACTTAATGCACTAAACATAATTGTAATGTGTCCTAAAGGGCAATGTGACAAAACTACTCAAGACTGCTTTAATCACCTGCTAAAGCTGTACGATTGTGTGCCTTATCCATGATGTCAAGCTGCCACAATCCCCAACCTCAGCCATCTACGATGTCAGTCTTGAATCCACAAAGGCTATCATAAGGTGAGCCAACCTATTTAGGGGAGGATGCGTTGGGCACATGAGAGGTGAAGGACAAGTGAGAATGCTAGCTCAAAAACATGTTTTTCACGAGCTTAAAGGTGAATTCTTGAGTCCTATCCCTCACTTGCCCTTTGGCATACAGTAGCCAGCAGGAGGATTTGGGTCATATCCCTCACTTGCCTTTCGGCATACAGTAGCCAGCAGGAGGATGGGTTGGGCACATGAGAGGTGAATGGTAAATGAGGATTTCAACAGAAAAACATGATTTTCAAAAACTCAAAGATGCAATTTCACAGAAATATCTCACTTGCCCTTCAGCACAGAGTAGTCAGCAAGAGGATGAGACATGATGGTTTAAGTGGTGTATGTTTGAATGGGGAGAACCTGGAGAGAGATGACTGCTTTAAGTAACTATGAGTGACTCATAAGACGGGAGAGGATGTAAAGGTTTTAAAATAATTGAAAAGTGAGTGGAAGGAGAGGTTCACTGTCTGTGAGGGCAATTATAGGTATATATTTGATAGTAGTAAACTGGTGTTATATGGGTGTGAGTCTTGGACCCTGATTGCAAAATAACAAAAGGAGGTGGATGTGTTGGAAATAACATGGCTAAGGATAATGTACCAATTAAGCAGGGTTGATCATGTAAGGAATGTCAAGGTAAGACAGATGTATGATAGTAAGCAGAATATGATTGAGATAACCTACCAAACTCCACAGACCATTCCACTGTTTCCCCAAATCTGTTCATGTATCCTGCTTCAGCCCACTGACAGCACATAACCTCCTGTATACCATGCCACTCCAATTTGCTCTATTCCATGCACTGCATACCTCTCCCCTTCCTGAATGTTCAGGCCCTGAGAAATTCAAATCCTCTCACTAAATCCTGCCATTTTCCTTTTGGTTGCTCCCTCCCGCTTTCCTTTACTTCTAACAAGAAGATCTATTTAGTCAGCCTCTCTTTGCTCACTCTTTCTGTGTGTCCAAACCCTTTTAGCACATCCCCTGGTCAACTCAATCATACTGGACTTACTACCACACACCAGTCTTTGCCATTCCTTACAAAATCAACCAGCCTTATACCACATATTGTCTTCAGGAATTTAATTACCATTATGTCATCATGTCCACTCTCTTCTGTCATTTTCCATTTGGGGGCTAAGCTTCACATCCATACAACTAGAAACTTCAAACGCATCCATCTTTGTGGGTAAGTGGTCACAAGAGAGTTCATGTAACATCTTTCAGGTGGTCCGTGAGTGCAGTGCTGAGGTGTAAAAGGTATTGTCTGGTGAGGTTGGCTGCTAGAGGTGGGGGATTAAAAAACTGACTGGCTGGTTGTGTAGGATGAGGACACAGAAAGATTTCAATTAGTTTAAAATCTGTTCACCGTGAGTGTCATGGGTGTATCAAGCCATGCAGGATGGTGGATGCTGAAATCTCCCTACAAACAGGTGCTGGTTGTGTTGGTAAGGTCGAGTACTTGGGTGTATATTTGGGGTGGCTTAAGCTAAGGGAAGGTATATGGGTGCTGATTACGGTAAGGCAAGTGTTATGATGTTTCATCTTTATGGATGGCATTTCAAGAGTGTTGTCAATGTTTGTGATTTGTTGCAAACATTGAGCGGTGTCTGAGAACGAGATGATGTGTTGTGTAAGAGTTAAATGTCCTTCTTCTTGTCCACCTTTTCTGTCTTGTCTTAAAAGTGCACATCTTTAGAATGGAGGGAGGCTGGTCTGTTTGTAAGTTTCATTTCTTGGATAAGGGCTTTGAGTATATTTTGCTCTTGAAATAAGTTAAAACAGATCTGTGTTTTTTTTTTCTTAAATGTTAAGTATGTGAAATGATGCAGATAGTTTGTCCAGAGTATGGTTGTACATTATGTGCAGTTGCCTGCTGAGTTTTTATCCTTGGAATGTGAGTATTTGGGTGTGTGTTTGTCTCCAAATGATTGTTGCATGTCCAGGGCTCAGAGTAATCTTTTGTGAAGGGGAGAGATGTGCAATGGAGGTGATACCACTGATGGAAGCTGTACTTCTGACTGAGATGTGCATACTTGTGAGCGAGGTGCAGCATTATGGATTAATGTACAGTGGGGTTCCAGAGTTGGGTCAATGTCATCAGACTGCATCGGCAGATATGGGATGACCACCAAAGTATCTTCTCCATACCGTGGAAAAGTATATGTATGTGTGTAAGTTGTTTGGGTTTAACCCTTGGCCTGGCAAAATGAATAAGGGCAGCCCAAGGCTGCATTCATCTTGGGAGCAAGAAGAAATAAGCTCCTCTAGTGTGATCGTTTTTTAAAACCAATAATAAGCAGAATCCGGCTGTGGTCCAACAACAGGCCTTTCTGTATCAGATACCAGAACTACACTATTTAAAATCAGTGATACTGCAATTAACATTTGACATGATTCTCAATAAAATAATAGAAAGATTATAAAGAGAAGCATTAGCATGATACAAAGAGAAAAGCAACATAGAATAAAATAAGCACTAGAATAGTCTTGTACTCTTGGCATGATGTCAGTATCTGGTGTAAAATGAATTTACTACACAGCTGATAATAAATCTATCCAAAACAGACGGGAACCTATAATCCATATCAGCCTACAGGCCTACAGGCTGCTTCCTAAGCACAAACCACACTTACATATAACTGCTGCAGACAGAAGTTCACTCATGGATGTATATGATCCCCTTAAAAAAAAAAAAAATGGAACTTGGCCTTCAAACCATAGTCAAACATGTTATAATTCATGTCTAAAGACAGTATGAGTTGGAAGTAAGGCACTATGCCCACAAAGAGCAAGAGGAGAAATTAGAAGATATCTTTATGACTGTATTTTAAGTCAATTCATCTGTCATCTGCCCGGTTCTTTTTCTAAAATTTCCATAATCATGATCAACCAAACTGAGTTGGTCAGGCTGGCTAGAGCCAACAGGTAGACATATGGCAAGTGTTTTACATATATAAAATGATATAAGGTATATGAAACTAAGTTTTTGTACCTGATGCATGCGCATGATTTCGTAGTAAAGTTCATCATAGCTAGAAGGTGTTGAGAGGAATGTATCTCCATATGTGATGAATAGATTGAAAATATTCATTACCTGAAAAATAGAAAAAAATACTAGTTTAACAAGGTATGGCCAATGAATATCAGTTTATATTCATTTTTGAACATAATGCAAATTTTGAGTTATACCTGCATCAATGAAAAAGTAAGCAGCTTAAGTACAAAGTCTCTGTGGCAATGTTTATCAATACATAGTATACATCAATAACATACATAATTGAGTTTCAGCTTAAATATAAAAATGAGAAAGTTCTGCTTTGCAAAGCTACTTTTTCTGCAATACCTTGATCACAAAAGCATTTATCTAACAAAATAATTCATACATATTTACAATCATACCTCACTTGAATAATATATTTTCAGAATTTTCTTCCATTTTCCTATGTACCTTAAATGTTGTTCCCCACACTCAATGCATATTTCAAGATAAATTTTAGTTATAGACTATTTTTGTAACATCAAAAGGCCTGAAACACTTGCTAAATAATGCATATAAGAATGGACATCTGAATATCATGCTGTGGACTTGGTCAATTCAGATAGCATACATAAATTTAAGGGGTTGTATGACAGCAGAGAATGTTCACGAGATGGGGCCTTACAAATATAAGATTCCCTCCCCATGCAGTTCAAACACATAATTACAAATAAATATTTGCAAATACGAATTTACTCAAGTTTTTTCTTAGATGATGTAAAATGAGTCACTGGAATGTGAGTACAACTATTTGGAAGATACTCTATGTACCATCCAAGTACCTGATTATCAAGGTGATGGTGATAAAGCTTAAGACTGTATTACAGCCTCTTGCTTTTGGTTTGATTTTTTTTTTTTTTTGCAAAGGGTATATAACACAAAAAAGTGCACTTATCATATTATCTAAAATTACTGCATGTATCTATGTGTGTCTACATATGTCTGGTGCTTCTGGAGTCCACACCTGCAGAGAGTTTGCAAGCAAGACGTCAACTTTGAAAAAGTTATATCACTGTCATCAGACTGAAAAAAGTACATCATTGAGGAACTTCATTTGGATATAATAATGCTGCAACAATATTTTTGTAGGTGTGCACACATTTATGAGCATAGCAAACCTCCAACAACACTGGGTTTACTTATCTTTGGCCCTCTTAACTATATACAGCACTGACAACAGGAAGTTGACTCAAAAAAAAAAGAAAAAAAAATTAGATCAATGACACCTAAAAATAATCACGGACAATGTAACAGTTACTGTCTTCAGCTGTAAGAGTTATACGGCTTAATTGCAAATATTTCATCTACATTAACTTTTTTACTGGAAACTTTGTTTACATATACCCAATTCTATGATTCCCATCTAAGCCTCTAATCATGCTATTCCTTTCTATCTTGCCATCAGCCTGCCTTATCATTTTTGCTTAAAAACAAAGTTAATCTTAGTCTGATTTGTTCTCCCCATCTTCCACTACTCAAATATACTTTTAATTACTACCACGTTTTAACAAACTCACCTGATGAGCTAACTGGAAAATGTTCATTTTCTTGGCTAGGTAGGCTTCATTAGTGACAAGAAATTTTGCAAGAGCAATAAGGGCTGCCCAAAGATCTTTCCAGTTGTAGGGTAATCTCACAGAGTTGCGTTTTTGGTAACACAACAAGCGGTGGATGATGCTCACATTTTGGAGAAACAGCTCAATTGGAAGCTTTTTCATCATGTGTGACATCATGAATTCCACCATAACATCTGAAGATAGACAGTAACTGTTTAAGACTGATTTCATTGGTTTTTGCACATATAAAAATCTCTTTTAAGATATCTATCTATATCATAACTTTAATCTTATGTGAAGGGAGTGATCATGAACATAAAGCCTCTGCAAACATCTCTCACACTAGGAGGTCCACCTTTGGAAAATTGCAAGATATAAAACTAACTGATGTCATATATTATAAGTGCATTTAAGTACATCATTATTATCACTATCATTCTTCTTCTTCTTCTTCTTCTCATTATCATTATTATTATTATTATCATCATTATCATTATTACACTTATCAATATTATCATTATAATCATCATTATTCATTTATCTATTTATCATTATCATACTTGATTGCCATTTCCCACATTAGCAAGGTAGTGCCAGGAAGCAGATGAAGAAAGACCCATCCACTCACATACACATATATACATATATATACACATACATATACATATATATGTATGTATTATTATCATTATTATCATTATTATACTTTGTCACTGTCTCCCGCGTTAGCGAGGTAGCACAAGGAAACAGATGAAAGAATGGCCAAACCCACCCACATACACATGTATATATATACATGTCCACACACGCACATATACATACCTATACATCTCAATGTATACGTACATATATATATATACACACACAGCCATATACGTATATACACATGTACATAATTCATACTGTCTGCCCTTATTCATTTCTGTCGCCACCTCGCCACATATGAAATGAAAACTCCCTTCCCCCGCATGTGCGCGAGGTAGCGCTAGGAAAAGACAACAAAGGCCACATTTGTTCACACTCAGTCTCTAGCTGTCATGTATAATGCACCTAAACCACAGCTCCCTTTCCATATCCAGGCCCCACAAAACTTTCCATGGTTTACCCCAGACGCTTCACATGCCCTGGTTCAATCCATTGACAGCACGTCGACCCTGGTATACCACATCGTTCCAATTCACTCTATTCCTTGCACGCCTTTCACCCTCCTGCATGTTCAGGCCCCGATCACTCAAAATCTTTTTCACTCCATCTTTCCACCTCCAATTTGGTCTCCCACTTCTCCTCGTTCCCTCCACCTCCGACACATATATCCTCTTGGTCAATCTTTCGTCACTCATTCTCACCATGTGACCAAACCATTTCAAAACACCCTCTTCTGCTCTCTCAAGCACATTCTTTTTATTTCCACACATCTCTCTTACCCTTTCGTTACTTAATCAAACTACCTCACACCTCATACTGTCCTCGAACATTTCACTTTCAACACATCCACCCTCCTCCGCATCCATCTATAGCCCATACCTCGCAACCATATAACACTGCTGGAACCACCATTCCTTCAAACACACCCACCTCTGCTCTCTGAGACAACTTTTTCTCCCTTCACCCAATAACATTAATAATAATAATAATAATAATAATAATAATAATAATAATAATAATAATTTTTCATTCTTTCAAACTATTCGCCATTTCCCGTGTTAGCGAGGTAGCGTTAAGAACAGAGAACTGGGCCTTTGAGGGAATATCCTCACCTGGCCCCCTTCTCTGTTCCTTCTTTTGGAAAATTAAAAAAAAATAATGAGAGGGGAGGATTTCCAGCCCCCCGCTCCCTCCCCTTTTAGTTGCCTTCTACGACACGCAGGGAATACGTGGGAAGTATTCTTTCTCCCCTATCCCCAGGGATAAATAATAATAATAATAATAATAATAATAATAATAATAATAATAATAATAATAATAATAATGATAATAATAATGATAATAATAATGACAATAATAATAATATTACAATTAAGCAGTAACTCTCATGACCTTCATGAGATGTGTGATATCAGTTACTGAGCCTACAATATTTTTTAGTTGCCTTCTACGACACGCAGGGAATATGTGGGAAGTATTCTTTCTCCCCTATCCCCAGGGATAAATAATAATAATAATAATAATAATAATAATAATAATAATGATAATAATAATGACAATAATAATAATATTACAATTAAGCAGTAACTCTCATGACCTTCATGAGATGTGTGATATCAGTTACTGAGCCTACAATATTTTTCTCTAGCTTGGCATTTTTCACCAGCATTAAGAAAGGAAACTATTTCAATAAAAGATACCAAACATAGTTCACAGAAGCAAATGCTCTCACATTCTAAGAAATTTCAAACATATACATACTGCTGTTTGTAAGCAGGGCTTTGCTTATGACTTAACTTGTGTATAAGCAATAGCCATCAAAATGGGAGATTTACATAAGTTGCTATCACATCCACTCAGGTTAAACTAGGTTGATAAGAGCAAAATCAGGACTGCATTACCTAATACTGCACATGCTAGAGGACGAGCATGGGCAGTTTTTTCTGGTATCACCTTTCGATGTCTCATGGGTAGTCTGTGCAAGGGTACTGTGAAGACAAGGTTGGCATCATGAAGAAGCAGGTTGCAGTACTGGTCCTCAGCTATGCAAGTTATGATGATAAAACAAAGTTTGACATTGTTGAGGCTTTCTTCTGTTTTTGTGTCTTGCATCACTATGGAACTAGAAAAGAAAGAATTAGTATATGGAAGCAATAAAATAATTCCAAGTTGTACGCACAGAAGTAATTCTAAATCTAGATTTTTATCTTGATGGGGATGACTGCCTTTGAGACTTTGTATAGGTCAACCACTGGAAAAAATCTGTACCATAGTGCATCTCAAAACCCAGAATTTCAAATCAAAACCTGTCCTCATCCCCCTGAAACAACCCAATATTGCATGGCAACATCACTCTTATTTTGCTTCCACCAATATTCTTTAGATGTAACTAAATGACAAGGTTGGTGGAAGCCAACACCAAGCTGGACAACAGTAGACATGGTCTGAGTGTTTTGCATCTTTCCTCTAATTATCTGAGCTTGATACCCTTATAGATTTAGCCCTACCTTCTGAGAGTGTGACAATATTCAACTGTGCAGTATTTAACCAAGTGCCTGCTGATGTGCCTTATATGATACAGGGTGACCTGGCAGTTGACTGTGAGTGTTCTGTACACAGTCTAGGGCATTTAAAAATCCTGGGTGCAGTACATGGCAGTGATTCAGGAAGGAAGGGCTGGAAACTGCAACAAAGTTTCCACATACTTTGCCCATATTTTTGCAACATAGCTGTTTAATAACCATCAAAATGCCATGGAGGATATTAAATCATTTTTGAACTGCCAGGGTAGCAAAGAATATGTACATGAGTAATACAATACAGATTCATACAAATATTGTATATAGATATATATGAATAATGGAACATGTATCACTGAAAATTATAACAAATGCATAATGAGAGGCATGCATATAATACCAACAGGTTGGCTGCACTGTATACCAGGTAGCAATGAAGCCTGAAAATTTATTCATTTGATAGTTTCACCATGTTTGTAAGCAATGAATATTTATTCATACTTATTTATCATGCTTAACTGCCGTCTCCTGCATTAGCAAGGTAGCACAAGGAAACAGACGAGGAATAATCCAACCCACCCACACACACATGTATATACATAAACGCCCACACATTTACATACATATATATTTCAACATATACATACACAGACGTATACATATATATACACGAACATATCAACACTTGCTGCCTTCATCCATTCCCGTCACCAACCCGTCAAACACAAAATAGCATTCCCGCCCCCCTCCAGCAAGGCAGCACCAGGAACAGACAAAAAAGGCCACATTCGTTCACACTCAGTCTCTAGCAGTAGTGTGTAATGCACTGAAACCACAGCTCCCTTTCCACATCCAGGCCCCACAGACCTTTCTAAGGTTTACCCCAAATGCTTCACATGCCCTGGTTCAATCCATTGACAGCATGTTGACCCCAGTATACCACATTGTTCCAATTCACTCTATTCCTTGCATGCCTTTCACCCTCCTGTATGTTCAGGCCCTAATCGCTCAAAATCTTTTTCACTCCATCCTTCCACCTCCAATTTGGTCTCTCACTTCTTCTTTCCTCCACCTCTGACAGATATATCTCTTTATCAATCTTTCCTCACTCATTCTCTCCATGTGTCCAAACCATTTCAACACACCCTCTTCTGCTCTCTAAACTACATTCTTTTTATTACAACACATCTCTCTTACCCTTTCATTACTTACTCGATCAAACCACCTTACACCACACACTGTCCTAAAACATTTAATTTCCAACACATCCACCCTCCTCCTTACAACCCTATCTATAGCCCATGCCTCACAACCATATAACATTGTTGGAACAACTATTCCTTCAAACATACCCATTTTTGCTCTCCGAGATAACCTTCTCTCCTTCCACATATTCCCAAATGTACTTTTGCGTAATGATCTCATCATCAGAGGAGACACAAGAGTGAAACATAACAATCAGTTGATATACAACAAAGAGATTGAGTTAGGACACCATTTGGCATGTTTATGAGCAGGTAGAGAGGACAGTGATTTGTTCCAGGTGAAGGTGGGTCTGTGAAAGGAGTGTGTGATGTCACCATGGCTGTTTAATTTGTTTATGGTTGGGGCAGTTAGGAATGTAAATGCAAGGGTCTTGGAGAAAGGCATGAATATCTGCTGCGGTGTGAACACGGTGAGGGGAGAGGGTCTGAGATATGAGTCAATTGTTATCTGCTAATGACAGTACTGGTGGTAGATATATATGTATTCTGGGTGCTAAATGTTCCTACAAATTTCATGTGTATCAACATTTTCTAGCTTCCAGGTGAGAACTTGGGCTTTCTCCTCCTTAGAAAGGTGAGAGTTAACCATCTTGAGGCACAGTTCTAAGAAACATACCAACCAGAGATGAAGTGGCAGCCAGTAAGAGTTAAGAAAGAACATATTCCCTTAAGAGAGCCTCAGGCACTATGAGGGTGGTTGCTAGTTCTCAAACCATGAGAGACACCAGTCTCAGCAACCAGATGTACGATGATTTTACCAACAGCATCATATGCTTGTACCCACAATAAACCGTAACCATGTATCGCCTTTGAAAGGCAGACAATGTTTTTTGCGGACACTGTACATGTTCAAAGCTTTCATATTGACAATATTATGCCAAAAAGTAGTATTTCATCCCTAAAATGTGAGTAAGAAAGTCTTTATAACTGCCACAGGTGTTAGTAAACTTTGAATGCATGAGGTTACACCATGAGTGAAAAGTCACCTTCGGTGAGGCTGTATCTTTAGGAGTGTAGTCTCAATGATTAACTTTTCATTCCATTAGAGTTAACATTTCCCTGCTATAGGAAATAGTGCAGCTTTGGCTTGCAGAAGCTCCAGGACAGAGCTCCTTAGTCATCAACAGGACTCTATTTTTTGAAAAGGGAGTCCTGAGGTAGATACAGATAAATAGAACAAATAAAAAACTAAAAATAGGGCTTATTTGCAATGTCCACAGTCTTGGAACAAGTCCTTAAAAATGCTGTCTAAGAAAAAAGATATAGGAGTTCAACATCACATATCACTATCCATATATAGTTATGAGAACAGCTTACCAGTATTCTAAGAAAGTAACCAATAGATTTGTTGGTTGTACAGAAGCCTCCATCTCAACAGTTGGTGTTGCATCGGGTGTGTCAGCCGAATCTGGAGTTGGAGGTGTGATGCCACGGTCCAGTGTGTTGGCTGGAGAGGGTGGTGTGGAAGGGTCCGTGGCAGTAGTAAGAGCAGTTATGAAGTTGCGATTTAAGTGAACTGCCTCATACAGTGCCAGTAAAAATGAGTCATTTGCCCTATAATGGAAAATCACCATAAATTCATAAGATTCTACATATTTCTAACAAGACTTAACAAGAAAATATACTCTAAATATAACAACTTCAGAAAGTGATGAACAAACACATCAAACTGAAATGCACAAAATAAAACCTAATCAGAAATTCATACAAAATCCTTTCCTGCATTCTGTATGAGTGACATAAGCAAAGTTCTTCACTCATCTAACATTACCACACATTTACCAGTGGATGCAAAACCACCGAAAATCATTATCAGAACTTTAAACTTTGGTGTGCCTATCCTATCACGCTTGTGACAATCATGTATGTGGATCAACTACCTTTGTTGTACTTGAAATATGTGAAGAAATTAAGGTTGCCTCATCAGAACTTCTGAACAGAAAATATGGCCATAACAGAAATCTTCAGTAAGAGATAGGCCGCTCCATCTTTCTAACCTATAAATCTCCTACACTAGCTCTTTTCTGGTAACTAAGACTAACTAGCCTACTACAGTAAATCATCATATAATGTACTGGAAAAACTAGACCCTATAATGTAATCTTATTCCCTTATGGATGCATAATATATACATCAGCTCAAATTCCAACCAACAGACACCCTCTATATCAATATTCTAATTAGTAATTGGAGGCTTGAGGCAGAATCATATACAGTCATATGCATTATCTATCAACCTATCTATCTGTATCTCTGAATCCCATTCCCTACAGGAACTCCCATCAAGGGGATGTTCAAGGTAAAAAAGTTACCCTGTCCTAACATGCCTCCCTCTGTGCATTATCATCTCTAAAATATTTGAGAACGTATCTGCACACTCTTTTCTCTAATCTTGAGTAATTTCTTTGTGCATATATCTACATGACTAATAACATCATGAAGAAATCCTGATGTATAATCAATAATGAAAACTATTGACCATTCATTAATATAACATCTTTTAAAGTGTTTTCATAACATACTTTTCAATCTGGATTTAGATCACATTATCATTGAATATGAAATGCTTAGCCAAATACTGCACATTTTTTACAGGAAATCCATCAAGACTGTACACTTCACTGTAACTCAAGTTGCATAACACAGCAGAACAGGTAGTTGGCAACTACTATCCCTACACAGTAATTAAGTAATTACTGAATGGCTGACAATACCACAGAAAAATGTCATAAAGGAAACTACATTCATTTATTTGGAGTAATCAAAGAAAAATTCAAGAGCCTGTATATAAGTCACTTCTAGAAGCCAAGCATTATATGGCAATTCAGCCATATATGAAGAAATAAGATTTTCTCTCTTGATCAAAAATAAATCAAAATAATGAAGCATACCAAGTACAGAATACTGGGCCTTTTCTGCTAATGGTATTAATCATTAAACAACAAAAAATTATTTACATTATCCATCAATTTATCATCTTCAGTTCTATTAACATGTGGTGGATCAGATGTGTAGGGCCTTTTACCTTAATCACTAATGCCCATATGTTCAAAATGATGCCTTGAGCAATAGTACAACACTTTTCAATCCTTCACTGTTCTAATCAATATGCACTGTGTGATGTGAAACACCTGTGTTCTTATGTACAAAATGGCTCTACACTGCAGGCAACAGTGAAACCCCTGGCATACCTGGATTACATATCATATTCAACACTTTATCAAGAGTATTCAACAAACTGTTTCACAGTCTATTTCCCCTTGTAACAATTTCAAAAACTTTACCAACCTCTACTCTGCAAAACATTCCAAACAGCTGTACTATCTTAACAAGCTTTCATCAATGCAGCTTGTTAATAATATCTTCACATTATAAATCTTATTGATAGTTTTATTCTTCAATATATTCTCTTAATTCCTACTACACAACATAAGGTAATTTCTGTTGCTTTTGTTTTTTACCTATAAGCTCTAAGCCTTTTTCTACATGCTATACAGTTCTCTGATTCTTCTCATTCAACTAAGCTCCTAGTTTATTGGCTTTTGGTTCAGCCTAAATGTTAAAATGAAGTTAATTCACAGTACTGGTATAAGGAAGGGACAGCTTTTGATACAGGACATCAACCAACACAAAGTGACATACTTTATGTGTTCATTGCGTGTTGCCATCTCCTCAGATATGAACATTGAGCCAACCATGGAGGTGAGTGATGCAAACCATCCTGATCCCTGAGGCTCCATGAAGTGTGCAGAGTATTTATGGTTAAAGTCTGCTAATGAAGCTGTGATGACCTGTTTGACAGAAAGAATTATACATGGATGAAACTTAGAATAACCCAAATATAGTCTATGATCTACATGGGCTCATAGAAATTCTTTACAAAAATAGTTCTCTTCATCTTTATATGTTCAGACATTTTGCAAAAAATTCCGTGCTTATACATGATCCACATCACCAACTACTGTTTCTTTACATTTCATATGCATACAATGTATCATGTGCTTAAAACCTTAATAAAAGTGAATTAAGAAAAATGCTTGCACTGTCAGTTACAAAGTAGATTCCCACACTAATTCAAAAGCACTGTAATGTCCCAGTCATGAACTAAGAGGCCTTAGAGCCTTTAGACTGTTAGCAATATGGTATGCATTTTCTCTTGCATATCAAGATTTCATTCTCTAAGGTAGGTAGGAAAGGGCAACAGATTTTGTCAATCACATGCTTAAAATCTCTAAAAAAACATCATTCAGAGCTCTTACATCTCATCTATAATCATAAAGCCTCTTATTTGAATCTCTTCCTGTTTCACCTATACATATATTGTCAGAACATTCTTTGCAAGGGAACAGCATTGCGTTTAAATCTCTTCCTGTTTCACCCATACATACATTGTCAGATCATTCTTTGCAAGAAAACAGCATCGCTACCCCCAAGCTTCCAGCAAGGCAGCACCATGAAAACAGACAAAAAACACCACATTCATTCACATTCAGTCTCTAGCTGTCAAGCGTAATGTATCAAAACCACAGCTTCCCATCCACATCTAGGCCCCACAGACCTTCCCATGGTTTAACCCAGACATTTCACATGCCCTGGTTCAGTCCACTGACAGCACATCAACCTCAGTATACCATATCATTCCAATTCACTCTATTCCTTGCATGCCTCACCCTCCTGTATGTTCAGCCCCCTATCACTCAAAATCTTTTTCACTCCTTCCAAAAACCTCCAATTTTGTCTCCTGTTTCTCCTTGTTCCCTTCACCTCTGACACATATCTTTGTCAATCTTTCCTCACTCATTCTCTCCATGTGTCCAAACCATTTCAACACACCCTCTTCTGCTCTCTCAACCACACTCTTTTTATCATCACACATCTCACTTCCCCTTTCATTACTTAATCAAACCACCTCACACCACATGTTGTCCTTAAACATTTCATTTCCAGCACATCCACCCTCCTTTGTACAACCCTAACTATAGCTCATGACTCGCAACTATATAATATTGTTGGAACTACTATTCCTTCAAACATACCCATTTTTGCTCTCCAAGAAAATGTTCTCTCCTTCCACACATTCTTCATCACCCCCTCCCCCACCCTGTGACTCACTTCCACTTTCAGATATCTAAAACTCTTCACTTCCACCAATTTTTCTCCAATCAAACTTACATCCCAACTAACTTGTCCCTTAACCCTGCTGAACCTAATGACCTTGCTCTTATTCACATTTACTCTCAACTTTCTCCTTTCACAATTTTCCAAACACATTCACCAACTGCAGTTTCTCACTCAAATCAGCCACCAGTGCTGTATCATTGGCGAAAAACTGACTCACTTCCCAGGCCCTCTCATCCCCAAAAGACTGCATATTTGTCCCTCTCTCCAAAACTAGTGCATTCACCTCCCTAACCATCCCATCCATAAACAAATCAAACACCCATGGAGACATCACACACCCCTGCTGCAGAGTGACCTTCACTGGAAACTAATCACTCTCTTCTCTTCCTACTCGTACACATGCCTTACACCCTTGATAAAAACTTTGGATCTAACAGCTTACCTTCCACACCATATACTCTAAAGACCTTCCACAAAGCATCTATCATATGCCTCCTCCAGATCCATAAATGCTACATACAAATCCGTCTGTTTTTCTAAATATTTCTCATAAACATTCTTCAAAGCAAACACCTGATCCACACTTCCTCTACAACTGCTCCTCCCCAATCTGATGGTTTATACATGCCTTCATCTTCTCAATCAATACCCTCCCATACAATTTACCCGGTATATTCAACAAACCTATGCCTCTGAAGCATGAACACTCACCTGTATCCCTTTTGCCTGTATACAATGGCACCAAACATGCTTTCTGGCAATCTTCAGGCACTTCACCATGATCCATACATGCACTGAATATCCTTACTAATCAATCAAAAACACAGTCACCCCCTTTCTTAATAAATTCAACTGTAATACCATCGACTACTTTCTCCTTGATGCATTTTATCTTATATATGGATTTCACCCCCTGTTCTCTCCCCACCAAAACACTTTCCATGACTCTCACTTTGTATATCACCCCAACCAAAACACCCTACATCTGCCACTCTATCATCAAACACATTTAGCAGTCCTTCAAAACACTCACTCCATCTCCTCATCACTTCTTGTTACATCTTATGCCCCCTTCACTAATGATCTGATTTGTTCTCTTGTCTTTTGCACATTATTCACCTCCTTCCAAAACACCTTTTTATTCTACCTCCAAACTCTCATTTGCTCTAATTTACAACCCTTTCACCTTCCTCCCTTTACCCTTAAGCTTCATTTCACTCAGAGCCAGAACATCCAGGTTTCTTTCTTCAAACATACTACGTATCTCTCTTGACTTCTCATCTTGGTTACATCCACACACATTCAGACACCCAAATCTGAGCCTTCGAGGAAGATGAGCACTCCCAGCTGGCTTTCTCTTCCATTTCCTTTTAGAAATTGAAATACAGGAAGGGGAGAGTTTCCACCCCCAACTCCTGCCCCCTTTAGTCACCTTTTACGACAAGAGGGGAATATGGAGGTAGAATTCTTTCTGCCCTACCTCAGGGATAATTGTATAAGTGAAAATTTTCATATCTAGAAAGTGTACTAAGGATTAACTTCTTACCTGTCCATAACCATTTAAGATAAGTTCATCATCTAGCAGAGAGAGGTTGACTGTATAAGGATTGGTCATTTCATGTTTCCGGTAGTTAACCATTAGCATGAGGTACAAGACAGCCTCAGGTCCATGCTGATTGCGTGTGCTGGAGTGACTCAGGAGCTGCAATAGGAGGATGAATGCAGTTTTCAAAATTCAATTACTGTAGTAATAAATACACAAAAAGGAGAGATTATACAGACAGCTGTTGCTTGCATGAAGTGTGTCTACATTGTGTACCTGATCAAGAAATTTGGAAGATGGGAGATGTTAAACAAAAGCTGAACATCCATGATACACCTTGTCCAAGGCTTCCCAAATGATATGCAGGATCAATTTTTAATTGCCTGACCACCTAACTTTACAATTTCTTTTACTGGAATGGATCAAGCCATTCTTAGACATTTATGATAAGGACATTAATATGAAACGAGACAAGATGAAATGAAAAATCTAATCTTTTTCTTCTTTCATATGTGTTCAGTATATCATGCATGAGCAAGTTGACATAAAAAACAGATGACTGAGCCTTGGGGGGAAAACATCCTCACTTTGCCTCTGCTTTTGTTTCTTCTTTTAGAAAGTAATACAAGTTTGAGAATTTCCAGCCCCCCATTTCGGTTGCCTTTTATGTCATGTTGGGGATAAGTAGGCATTATTCTTTCTCCTATCCCTTGGGTAATGAAAAATACTAATATCTCACCTGAATGACAGCATCGAAGTTACAGTTGATGGTGAGGTACTCCAGCACAGTATTTTGACTGATATTATCTGTGCCAGTTGCTAGCACAAGCAGGAACTTTAGACTTAGAGATTTGAGACTGTCACAGTATTCACCTGCAAAGAAACAATACTGTGTAATGGCTGAAAATATGTTAACAGAAGTACAGATAACCACAACAGCCTGCATTATGAATGATGTACACCCAATGCCCCATTTGTATGAGAGCTGTTATTTTTGAGAATTCCATGCAACAGGAATCTGTGCAATTAAAACCTATCATAACATATGAAGGTTAAGTTTCTACCCCCTTCTGATTTGATCTAAATTAACCTGACACAATCTAACCTAATCTAAACCCAACAACCCCTAGTGATTAACCCTTAAACAGAGGGCATGGTCTGGAAAGACCTTTAAGGACTGTGCCAAAAAGTAAATAGAATAACAGTTGCATCCTTTATGAAAAGATTCAGTATCATCCAATTGTAACCAAATATACAAAGAAAGTTATATCATATTGTGTTGGCCCTGCCCACTGCTTATTAAGTGCTGGAAGGGGGTAGGTTTTAATGCTTCTGACATCTCTTGAATGGCAAAAAAACATGGAAATGACCCATCTTTCTATCAAGCTTGTACTGTGCTCTTATGTGATACACAAGCAGAGTTTTGTGTAGTAGAAGTATCATAACCAATGAGGTAGGACATGCTGCCACAGAAAACAGGGGAAAGTCTTTGAGTTTCAGTATCTTAAGGGATACTCTCGTTTTCTAAAGTATACAAGTCTCACCCCACCTTCTCATGGTGACCTTGTTAATACTCCCTTTAGGGGTGGAACTGAAGGGTGATGTGTTACCCAACAGTATCAGGGTAATCCTTTTAAATAAAGACACCTGAGGTGTGCTTGGACTTCTTGGTTTTCTGGTCAATTTTGGAGCACCAGTACCTCTGAAACACTGAGCTGGAATTGCCCTCTACCAGTGGCCTGTTAAGGGCGAGGCACAAAAGGCTAAGAAGCAGCACTGGAGTACACCAGTTATGCTGAGGAGTAAAAGAGAGAAGTGACTGAAGGTGATGGCACTGAAAGTGTTGGGAGGATAATGAAGGGTTTCCACTTCTTTTTTATACTTTAAACTTTCTTCATAATTCATAAACACTCTTGTCTGATACATACCATAATTTCACACATACAATGCTGTGAATAACATGAATATTATCTATCATACTTAATCACTGTTCCCGTCATAAGCAAGGAAACAGACGAGGAATGGCCCATCCATTCATATGCACATATATATTCATAAATGCCCATACATGCACATATACATACATATAAATATACACATCAACATATACACATATACATACTTGCTGGCCTTCATCCATTCCTGGTGCTACCCTGTCCCACAAGAAACAGCATCGCTACCCCAGCTTCAGCGAGGTAGTGCCTGGAAAACAGACAAAAAAGGCCACATTCGTTCACACTCAGTCTCTAGCTGTCATGTGCAATGCACCAAAACCAAAGCTCCCTATACTCATCCAAGCCTCACAGACTTTTCCATGGTTTACCCTAGACATTTCACATGCCCCGGTTCAGTCCTGACAGCAAGTTGATCCCGGTATACCGCATCACTCCAATTCACTCTATTCCTTGCACGCCTCTCGCCCTCCTTTATGTTTAGGCCAAGTTCACTCAAAATCTTTTTCACTCCATCCTTCCACCTCCAATTTGGTCTTCCGCTTCTCCTTGTTCCCTCCACCGCTGACACATATATTTTCTTTGTCAATCTTTCCTCACTCATTCTCTCCATATGTCCAAACCATTTCAACATATCCTCTTCTGCTCTCTCAACCACACTCTTTTTATTTCCACACATCTCTCTTACCCTTTCATCACTTACCCTATCAAACCACCTCACACTCCATATTCTCCTCAAACATTTCATTCCCAACACATCCACCTTCCTCTGTAAAACCCCATCTATAGCCCATGCCTCACAACCATATAACACCATCTGAACTACTTCCTTCAAACATACCCATTTTTGCTCTTCGAGATTACCTTCTCTCCTTTCACACATTCTTCATCGCTCCCAGAACCTTCGCCCCCTTGCCAATCCTGTGACTCACTTCCACTTCCATGGTTCCATTTGCTGCTAAGCCCACTCCATACATACAATGAATATCCTTACCAACCAATCAACAACAGTCACCCACCTTTTTAATAAATTCCACTAAAATACCATCCAAACCCGCCGTCTTTCTGGATTTCATCTTCCGCAAAGCTTTCACTACCTCTTCTCTCTTAACCAAACCATTCTCCCAGACCCTCTAACTTCAGACACCACCCCAACCCAATCACCCTATATCTGCCACTCTATCATCAAACACATTCAACAAACCTTCAAAATACTCACTCCATCTCCTTCTCACTTCATTACTACCCTTCACCAATGTTCCCATTTGTTCTCTTGTCTTATGCACATTATTTATCTCCTTCCAAAAAATCTTTTCATTCTCCCTAAAGTTTAATGATACTCTCTCACCCCAACTCTCATTTGTCTTCTTTTACAACCCTTGCACCTTTCTCTTGACCTCCTGCCACTTTCTTTTATACATCTCCCAGTCATTTGCACTCACTCCTTGCAAGTATCATCCAAACGCCTCTCTTTTGTCTTTCACTAACAACTTTACTTCTTCATCCCACCACTCACTATCCTTTCTAATCTGCCAATCTCCCACCTTTCGCATGCCACATGCATCTTTTGCACAAGCTATCACTGCTTCCCAAATACATCCCATTCCTTCCCCACTCCCCTTAAGTCATTTGCTCTCACCTTTTGCTATTCTACACTCAATCTCGCCAGGTAATTTCTCACAAAAGTCTCCTTTCCAAGCTCACTTACTCTCACCACTCTCTTCTCCCCAACATTCCCTCTTCTTCTTTGAAAACCTCTACAAATCTTCACCTTCACCTCCACAAGATAGTGATCAAACATCCCCCCACCTGCCCCACTCAGCACATTAACATCCAAGTCTCTCTTTTACACGCCTATCAATCAACACGTAATCCAATAAAGCTCTAGCCATCTCTCCTACTCACATTCGTATACTTATGTATATCTCTCTTTTTAAACCAAGTATTCCCAATCACCAGTCTTTTTTCAGCACATAAATCCACAACCTCTTCACCATTTCCATTCACAACACTGAGTACCCCATGTATGCCAATATTACACCTATTACACTAAATAAAAATGTGTGAGAGAGGCTGAGTGGGTTGAATACTAGAGACTTTTCTTTGAAAATATTCTAGCTCTTCACCTATTATCTGTTGTCCAAGTCCTGCATTACCCAGTGATTACATAAAAATCAAATTAGGCACAATTTCTATGTAATTTCTTCTACAAAAGAAAGTTCACTAGAGACACCTTTCCCTGTAATCCTTGCTAAAATCACTCTCTAAGTCACTTTTTCTTTATGTCTCCTATTCTCCATCACATTCCTCACCAACTGATACATATCATTAGAGTTTTTGGTAATAATTTTGGTCATCCAACAAAATATGCATCTTCCAGAGGATCACCGTGTAAATGCAACTAGATGGACAGCTGTGCACTTGACAGTGAGAGAACAGCTGGATGCTTTAACATGTTCTCTTAATTATGGAAAAGAGCTCTATTGGCTTATAATGGTATGATATATCAGATACATATTCAAACTGAGGCACCTTGCTTTTGTGTAATCTGGGGGGGTTGGGTGTACTAACAAATTTTGTGTTAAAGAAAAAAAAAAAAAGAGGCCTTTTCCTTCACTGTATTATCTGGTACGTCAGAATAAATGCTCATCAGTCCTTAAACCGTTACCTTGCTACTGGACATACAAAGTGGATAACTGTAATACAAGCAAGAGGTTTTGTACACTTCTCAATACATGCAACTAACCTTTCCTAATGAAATTCCAACAACAATTATATGCAACTACAGTCAACCTCAAGAATAAAGATCTGAGAGGGCGGGAAGAATCCTTGTTAGAAGCTGATAAACACAATGAAAAAACAGGCTTCTCAGTTTATTCAAAACGTTTTTACATTTGCTGTGATTCTGTCAGTTGCCAACAAATGTCTATAAAGAAATGGCAATTCCTGTGTGGGTACAAAAATCTGAGTAAAGAATGCACAGTGTCAATTGTCAACAAACTTATAAAAGCAGGATTTAATCTAAGCTAAAGTTGCTTTCTGAGGATATCAAATAAGCTTTAAATGAAAACCCTGCTGTTCAATTATCAATGATTGTAACTGTATTACAGTTTAAAAATACAATACTTATCTGTGGCATTAATCAAACAATGAAAAGAGTACATTAATAAAGATAGGAAATATAATTAAAGCATTAGTACTAGAGACAATATGACTCTGCTTGCCATTTCATGACAAAAATGGCAGTGAAGAGTCTGCTGAATTGTGATAAACTAGTCATGTATCAGACTCGAGGAACCCTTAAACGACAAACTTGCTCATGGACAAATAAGTGTTATTATGAATATGAATGGTCTGAAGCATGTATATGGGGACTGCATGTTATTTGACAAAAAAATACTATTTGAACAAAATGATGGTGTCTGAAAGGGGCATTTGATGTATAAGCATGACCTGGGTAAAAAAAAAAGATACTGTACCAACAGATGAATGAGGAAACTTAATTGTAGGATACTATTATGTGAATCATATCTTTAATATATTACTTATTCATAGGCAACTTCTACAAATTGTGTACAAAATACAGAATTTGCTGCAAGCATAACAGTATGACAGGAAGATCACTAACGATAAAGTGCCTTTGTGTAAAATCACGAGCAGAAAAGTGGCTTTGTGTAAGAACAATTCAACATGAAAAAACTATGAATAAGCCCTTCAATCTTGGTAGGGTATGGCTCACCGACGAAAAATATATAAAAAGCAAAACAAATAACTATTCACTATTGGTCTAACCTGTGAGGAAGTTTGAACAGTGGTTTAGTAATAGCTGCATCTGCTCCTCTGCAGCATCAAAGCCGATGAGGATGTTGATAAAATCAAAGCCATAATCACCTTGCATCTTACGATACAAGCCCCTGACCAAACTGCACAGGGTCTATGGAAGAAAGAAAAAGCTAAGTATGATAATGAATAAATGTTCACTCATTAATCAACAACTTGTACAGAATAGTGAAAAAAAAAGCAAGTGTTTCACAGTCAAATCTCCAGATTATTAGAATCTAGTGCAGTGCTCCAAAATCTACAGAATGAAACAGTGCATCACTAACAGAGTTTATAGATATATTGATATACCATTATACAAGCACAGGATCCCTAAAATGGGGCTTCTACAGTTTTGAGGCTGCACTCCATGCAGGAGGAGGGAAATGGACTCCTCTGAAGTGAGTAGATCCTCAACAGACAAGACAATGCTCCATCTGCTGACAATGATGTAGCCTTGCCAAAGGAGACTTCTCAATTACCAGGCAGCCTGGTAACACCTGTATGTTTAAAGTGTCCACAAAAATATTGTTACCCTCATATTTTTTCTGAGGCAATATGTGCCTAATCTGGTTGCTGAGACTAGTGTTGCTAATAGCGTAAGCACCAGCGACCTGCCTATGTGTGCCTCAGGCTACACTGAGGGAAGGACATTCATATAACAGGTTTGTTTGTTTGCCCAGACTCACTTAAACTTAGAATGTACCCTTAACATTTCAATGGGAATGACTTAAGAGGGTTGGTGTTGAAAAAAAAAAAAATCCTCAAGAAGCACTTCTTTCCACTAAAAGATGGAGATCTTTTCTACATTGTCTGAGGTCCACCAAACAAGTTTAAGAAGTTTCACAGTTTTCAGTTGGCAAATGTAAAATATTTCAAAGCTTCTGTACATAATCTATCAACTAAATTACAAACAGTATCCAAAATCTTTAAGCTCCTTGGGGGCTGATGGAATTCCAATCTAGTTTAGAGTTCAATTTACTTAAAGTTTTATGGGTCACTGCCCACTCTAAATGGGATATCACTTTAATCACTATACTTCTGAAGAAATCATGTTAAGTTTGAAAAGGAAGTATTTGCATTTCTTAGTAAAACTTTATATAATGTTTTCCTTATCTTTCAACATGCTGAAGGAAATGGCTAGTGTTTCAGAGGAAACAAAGAAAATACCAAGAGTGATTCCATCATTAGCAAGTTATCATAGTGACTGGAAAAAATTATGTCTGTAGCCTTTGAAATCTCAAGAATGTGGTTCAATAATCCTAAAAGGCAGCTACATCAATGAAAAATGAAATTCTCTTACCATGACTTGAGTGAGCAAATTATCACTAACTAAATTTTCCACCATATGAATCAATGAGTCATACATTAACATTTTCACAGGTGTAGTCAACTAGTGGAAAGAAATATATGACAATAAAACCATCCATAGCAATGTCAACTCACCAGAAGAGCATTGACTACACGAATATGATGTTCATGAGCAAGCATCTGGACACATTTGGCAAAGAGTGTGTTGATATTTTCCTTAAGTCCCAGCAGCTGGTCAGATGTGCATCGACTAATTTCACCTTCTAATGCTGACATTTTTGGCTGTTAGAAAAGGAAATAAGGGGCTATACAATGGAACTAAAACAATTAACATTTGGAAAGAAGCTCAAAAATTTGTTTCTTATTCCTCATTACATTTCTATGTAAGAATGTCACAGTTAAAGTGAAAATCTTTATACAATATCAATAAATATAACTTAATTTGACATTAAAAATGTACATACATGAATTAGAGAAAAACAAATCAATGATGCCCCTATCATCTGTTCTAATCAGGAAGATCATCTAAGTCAAAAAATCTTAGCCTGGTTTAAGACCATGTGATAAAAAGTTTTAGCTCTCAGCATTCCATAGCACATACTTCCTGAATCTGCACATTCCACTAATAATAATACCCTACCCACAGTCATTAGCCTAAACAATGAATACAAGTCATGTAATGTGAAAACTGGGTATTATAATCAAAAGTATTCCACCTCAAAAAAGGGGTTTGTAATATTTTACATTACACAACTGTAATATCAAAATTGAATCATTATACAGGTTCTATGTTTTGATGTCTATATGCCTATCTATATCTTTGATGCTTGTTCCCTCCAAGAGCTCTCATCAAGGGGATGGCCACTGTAAAAGAGTCTCCACTTACCCCTGTCCTTACATGCCTCCTTCGCATACACAATTCCATGCATTCTTCCACCATTTCTCCCCCTCCAGTATTCTTTCACTATATTTGCCCACATCACAGGTGGTCTTCCCCTCACACCAACCCATTATACTTTAATGCACTTTCCCTATAAAATCCAGTCTTACATTCTTTCCACATGCCCAAACCACCTCAAAGTATTATGCTTCACCCACTCTACCACTCCACAATTCATTCCCTTTGCATTTCCTGCCATACTACATCTCATATACACCCTTCATTTTTTCCTTATTCAATCTCGTCATGCCACGTGCTCTTCTCAAGTGGCCCATTTCCACAGTCTGGATTCTTGATCTCTGTGACTCATTCCATGTTTCAACTGCACAGGTCAGGGTTGAGAGGACCGTGCCATCCCTTAATTGTCTCTTCACTTCCATTCTTACACATCTACCCTTCAGTATTCTATCATTGATGTTATTTTTAAAAATAACCAAAAAACTATGTAGTTACACAGTCTAGCACTTACAAACTTTTCTAAACCTACACAGTGCTAGTTGAAGAGGTTATCTACCTATCTATCTGTATCTCTGATGCCTGTTCCCATCTAGAACACCCACTAGGGGGTGGCCACTGCAATAGAGTCTCCAGAACAAGTGAACTCCAGGCCACTTCTTAGCCTCTAGTATTTCACCCTTAACAGGCCACTGGCAGAGAGCATTTCTAAAGCAATGTTTGAAGAGGCTCCTACCTAATGTTCCGACTGATTACTACCACTACCTACTCTATCTATCCATAGCTATGACTACTACCTAATGCTCCAACCCAGCACTCCTATCTACTAACACTATCTAATGTTTCTACCTAATGCTCTTGCCTAAGTGTTCCTACCTACCACTTTCATGAGCTGCTTCTACCATTCTGCCAAAAGGTACGGATAGTGCAATGCTCACCGCAGGAAAATCTAATGTTAGGAAGAATGAGCTGTGTGGGTTAAGAGCTGTCAAGTGTTATCCATATTGTTTTTAAAGAAGCCACCAAAGCATACCCTACTCATGGACTTCATGGATGAAAGAAAAAGAAGGAAGAGGAGATTAATTACAGAAACCATATCTATATAAAAAAAAAATCTATGATGTATCTGTATATGGCATTTCATAAAAAATTGATATCGAAAAGGGAAAAAAATTGAAGTTTCTAAAACAAGGTGCAGCAACAGCATCTGATCATTCTAGTGAGCAATCATTCAGTAGCAAATGGCAGCATCATCAAAGCAGGCACTTACACAAATATGGCTATATGATGGTGATATAAACCACATTCCTGTGTTCCTTATGGTTAGTAGATTTGGTAAGGTTCAAGTGGTTTCCAAAAGAGGGTAGATGATACAGTTATGCCTAAAATGTCTATGCTACTGCAAGGCTGAACCTCAATGAAAAAAATTTGATATCAAGATAAATATGCATAAACTGCATTTTTGTAGAAAAGACCTTGCATTGCAATCCAAGATGCTGCACAGGTCTCAACTATGATATGAAACAAGTCCAGTTTGAGAAACAGAATGCATACTATAGTTAGAAGAGGATGAAATACGAGTGAGAAGAGGAAGGAATGCAAGCTGAAGTATCTTGAGTGGAATCATTTACATAAGGGCAAATAGAGTAAAGCAATTAAAGAAAGATCATTCATGGAAAGAAGAAACAGGTTAGGTGACAGGACACAACCTTAAGGAACACTAATAATGACAGGGTAAGAGGATGAAGTTGTTCCATCAACGACTTCCATGACAGAACAACTAGAAAGGAAACAATCCATCACAGCATTACAGCATAGAGGCCAAAGGAAGAAAATTCGAAAGCAGAGACTTCTGTCAAACCCTGTCAAATGCCTTAGAGATGAACAGGGATTAGACAAATTATTACCTTCTCTCTACTTTTGAAGATTCCACATCTAAGCCTCCCCTTCCAACTTTACAGAACCTAAGCCCTCCCCTATATTTCTCTCAAGTAAGGTTTTCTTAGGTCTCCCCCTGTCACAGAAGAGAGAAGAGCACCAGCTGAACTTGCATCAAGAAAGCTATACGAGTGATCTGAATGATAGGAATGAGATTCTAAGCCTAAGTGAGAGTTCAAGATAGTTTCAATGACTTTGGAAATAACAGGAAATGAGAGTGATGGGACAATTGTTGGAAGGCGTTAGAATGGTCCCCTTATTAGGGACAGGCTGCACTAAGGCATTCTTCCAAGAAGGGAAAGTATGCGTTTTTAAAGAAACAAGGTTGCTCACAGCTACATTCCCATAAGACACGAGGAGTCATGCCATCTAGTCTACACTCCTTGCTCACTTGGACGACCTTAAGTGAGAAAAACATAAAAAATGGCTTAGGTAGAATGGAGGACTAAATGAGTAATCATCAAAATTCTTTACATTCATAATGACCCATTCAAATCCATGATATGATGCATATCTATCAAACAAAGTAGACCAGGCAAATGAACATTAAACAATTTAATTTATTTAACCTATACTTGTATTCAAACTAAATTTTAGCTGTTCCTATGACTGTTTTGAAAGTGGTTCTTATAATTAAAACCATTCAAATAACCCATTCTTAGAATCATAGCCATCTCCACAAGCCACTGTACCTTCAGTAAAAACAAATCCTCCCAGAAACGTGGGTTGTTGATGCAGGGGTCTGTACCATGAAACAAATCCTCATACATTTGGACAACTTTTTCTTTAAGATGTCGTCGTACCCCACCAGGCTTTAACTTGCTTCCCATGTTGAGTGTTCAGCCCTTCTCTTACTTATCAACCTGTGTAAAATACTACATCATCAGTATCCATTACACTTCATGTAAGCAGCAGCTGAGATACAAATCTATACATTATAATCACTGATTCTATGTTAGCACAAGATATGGTTCCACAGCTTACTCCTGTATCTTTTAATCATCTGGGAAACTGGCACACTACTTCCTCAAAACATATATGTCTACATGCACTGCCAATGCTCTTCATACACAATGCAGTAAGTGTTTATAGTTTATGAAATGAAAACCAGTACTAAGGTCAATCTTGATAAGCAATAAGACAGGCAAAAAGTCCTATAAGCCACCTATCCTCTAGTAACGATTTCTTAAAACAATCTGTAAACCTACGCACCACTGAATTCACTATGCTGGTAGAATACAGTAACACAATCTTCTGTTCATACATGATCAGGGGGTATCAAATGTGGCAAGGATGTGTGATGTCACCATGATTGTTTAGTTTGTTTATGGGTGGGGTGGATAGGTAGGTAAATGCAAGAGTTTTGGAGAAAGGGGCAAATATACAGTCTGTTGGGGATGAAAGGGCCTGGTAAGTGTCAGTTGCTGTTCACTGATGATACAGCACTGGTGGCGTATTAAAAAAAACTGCAGAAGTTGGTGATTGAGTCTGGAATAGTGTATGAAAGGAGAAACTTGAGAGGAAATGTGAATAAAAGAAAGGTTATTAAGTTCAGCAGGGTTGAGGATCAGTTAGTTAGGATGTAAGCTGAACTGAGAAAAATTGGAGGAAGTGGGGTGTTATAGATATCTGGGAGCAGACCAGGCAGCAAATGGAACCATGCAAATGGAAGTGAGTCATAGGGTGGGGGAGGGGGTCAAGGTTCTGGGAGCGATGAAGAATGTATGAAAGAAAGAACATTATCTACGACAGCAAAAATGGGTATATTTGAAGAAATGGTTTTTTATACATATTCGCCATTTCTCTTGTAAGTGAAGAATAGTACTCCCAACAATATTATATGGTTGTGAGACTTGGGCTATAGATAGTGTTGTGCAGAGGAGGATGGATGTGTTGGAAATGAAATTTTTGGAGAATAATATGTGGTGTGAGGTGGTTTGATTGAGTAAGCAATGAAATGGTAAGAGAAAATTGTGTTAATAAAAAGAGTGTGGTTGAGAGAGCAAAAGAGGGTGTGTTGAAATGGTCTGGACACATGGAGAGAACGAGTGAGGAAAGGTTGACAAAGAGGATTTATGTGTCAGAAGTGGAAGGAACAATGAGAAGCAAGAGACCAAATTGGAGGTAGAAGGATGGAGTGAAAAAGATTGTGATCAATCGGGTGCTGAACATGCAGAAGGGTGAAAGGCGTGCACGGAAGAGAATGAATTGGGAGGATGTGGCATACTGGGGTCAATATGCTGTCAATGGACTGAACAAGGGCATGTGAAATGTCTGGGGAAAACCATGGAAATGTTTGTGGAGTCTAGATGTGGCTAGGGAGCTGTGGATTTGGTGCATTATACTTGACAGCTAGAGAATGAATGTGAGCAGATGTGGCCTTTCTCTGTATGTTTCCTGGCACTATCTTGCTGCTGTAGAGGGGGGGGTAATGCTGTTTCCAAGTAGTGCAGGGTGGTGATGGGAGATGGATGAAGGTGAGTAAGTATGAATATGTACATGTGTGAATACACGAGGGTGAAAGGTGTGCAAGGAATAGAATGAATTAAAACAATGTGTTATACTGGGATCAACATACTGTCAGTGGATTGAACCAGGGTATGTGAAGCATCTAGGGTAAACCATGGAAAGTTTTGTGGAGCCTCGATGTGGAAAGGGAGCTGTGGTTTCGGTTCATTACACATGACAGCTAGAGACTGAATGTGAACGAATGTGGCCTTTGTTGTCCTTTCCTAGTGCTACCTTACGTGTGCACAGGGGGAGAGGGGTGCCAGTGCCATTTCATGTGTGGTGGGGTGGCATTGGGAATGGATGAAGGCAGCAAGTATGAATATGTACATGTATATATATGTATATGTCTGTGCATGTATATGTACGTATATGTTGAAATGTATAGGTATGTATATGTGCGTGTGTGGGCGTGTATATACATACATGTGCATGTGGGTGGGTTGGGCCATTCTTTCATCTATTTCCTTGCGCTACCTCGCTAACATGGGGGACAGCAATAAAGTATAATAATAAGAATATATATTTTTTTTTTTTTTTTTTTTTTTTATACTTTGTCGCTGTCTCCCGCGTCTGCGAGGTAGCGCAAGGAAACAGACGAAAGAAATGGCCCAACCCCCCCCCCCATACACATGTACATACACATGTCCACACACGTGTATACATACCTACACAGCTTTCCATGGTCCACCCCAGACGCCTCACATGCCTTGATTCACTCCACTGACAGCACGTCCACCCCTGTATACCACATCGCTCCAATTCACTCTATTCCCTGCCCTCCTTACACCCTCCTGCATGTTCAGGCCCCGATCACACAAAATCTTTTTCACTCCATCTTTCCACCTCCAATTTGGTCTCCCTCTTCTCCTCGTTCCCTCCACCTCCGACACATATATCCTCTTGGTCAATCTTTCCTCACTCATTCTCTCCATGTGCCCAAACCATTTCAAAACACCCTCTTCTGCTCTCTCAACCACGCTCTTTTTATTTCCACACATCTCTCTTACCCTTACGTTACTTACTCGATCAAACCACCTCACACCACACATTGTCCTCAAACATCTCATTTCCAGCACATCCATCCTCCTGCGCACAACTCTATCCATAGCCCACGCCTCGCAACCATACAACATTGTTGGAACCACTATTCCTTCAAACATACCCATTTTTGCTTTCCGAGATAATGTTCTCGACTTCCACACATTTTTCAAGGCTCCCAAAATTTTCGCCCCCTCCCCCACCCTATGATCCACTTCCGCTTCCATGGTTCCATCCGCTGACAGATCCACTCCCAGATATCTAAAACACTTCACTTCCTCCAGTTTTTCTCCATTCAAACTTACCTCCCAATTGACTTGACCCTCAACCCTACTGTACCTAATAACCTTGCTCTTATTCACATTTACTCTTAACTTTCTTCTTCCACACACTTTACCAAACTCAGTCACCAGCTTCTGCAGTTTCTCACATGAATCAGCCACCAGCGCTGTATCATCAGCGAACAACAACTGACTCACTTCCCAGGCTCTCTCATCCCCAACAGACTTCATACTTGCCCCTCTTTCCAGGACTCTTGCATTCACCTCCCTAACAACCCCATCCATAAACAAATTAAACAACCATGGAGACATCACACACCCCTGCCGCAAACCTACATTCACTGAGAAGAGCAGTGCGGTTTCAGAAGTGGTAGAGGATGTGTGGATCAGGTGTTTGCTTTGAAGAATGTATGTGAGAAATACTTAGAAAAGCAAATGGATTTGTATGTAGCATTTATGGATCTGGAGAAGGCATATGATAGAGTTGATAGAGATGCTCTGTGGAAGGTATTAAGAATATATGGTGTGGGAGGCAAGTTGTTAGAAGCAGTGAAAAGTTTTTATCGAGGATGTAAGGCATGTGTACGTGTAAGAATATATATACATATACATATATATTTTTTTCATACTATTCGCCATTTCCTGCATTAGCGAGGTAGCGTTAAGAACAGAGGGCTGAGCCTTTGAGAGAATATCCTCACTTGGCCCCCTTCTCTGTTCCTTCTTTTGGAAAATTAAAAACAAGTGGGGAGGATTTCCAGCGCCCCGCTCCCTTCCCTTTTAGTCGCCTTCTACGACACGCACAGAATACATGAGAAGTATTCTTTCTCCCCTATCCCCATATATATATATATATATATATATATATATATATATATATATATATATATATATATATATATATTATACATAATCGTTGTTTCCTGCGTCAGCAAGGTGGCACCAGGAAAACAGACGAAGAATGGCCCATCCACTCATGTACACATATATATATACATTAACACCCACATACGTTCATATACATACATATACATATCAACATATACATATACATACACACACAGACATTATATACACACACACGTACATATTAATACTTGCTTGCCTTCATCCATTCCTGTCACTACCCTGCCCAACAGGAAAACTGCATCGCTATCCCCTGCTTCAGCGAAGCAATGCCAGAGATACAGACAAAAAGGCCACATGTGTTCACACTCAGTCTTTAGCTGTCATGTGTAATGCACCGAAACTACAGCTCCCTCTCCACATCCAGGCCCCACAGACCTTTCCATGCTTTACCCCAGATGCTTTACATGCCTTAGTACAGTCCACTGACAGCAAGTCAACCCCAGTATACCACATCATTCCAATTTACACTATTTCTAGCATGCCTCTCACACTCCTGTATTTTCAGGCCCCGATCACTCAAAATCTTTTTCACTCCACCTTTCCACCTCCAATTTGGTCTCCCACTTCTCCTTGTTCCCTCCACCTCTGACACACATATCCTCCTTGTCAATCTATCATCACTCATTTCTCTCCATATGTCCAAACCATTTCAATACACCCTCTGTTCCCCTCTCAACCATACTCTTTTTATTTCCACACATCTCTCTTACCCTTTCATTACTTACTCAATCAAACCAACTCACACCACATACTGTCCTCAAACATTTCATTTCCAACACATCCACCCTCCTCCGTACAACCCTACCTATAGCCCATGTCTCGCATCCATATAACATTGTTGGAACTACTATTCCTTTAAACATATCCTTTTTGCTCTCCAAAATAACATTCTTTCCTTCCAAACATTCTTCCTCGCTCCAGAACCTTCGCCCCCTCGCCCAACCCACAACTCACTTCCACTTCCATGGTTCCATTCGCTGTTAAGCCCACTCCCAGATACCTAAAACCCTTCACTTACTCCAATTTTTCTTCATCCAAACTTACATCCCAATTAACCTGTCCCTCAATCCTATTGAACCTATAACCTTGCTCTTATTAACATTTATATATCTGGAGTGAAAAAGATTTGAGTGACTGGGGCCTGAACATGCAGGAGGGTGCAGATGACAAAATTATGTCACCTATGGTGAGACTGTATCATAATCTGTTGATGAAAGCGAGTAATTTTGTTGAGGAGCCTCTCACTCTAACGAACTCCTTCTATCAGGATCAGATGAAGAAAAGGCCTCATTTGTTCACATCCATTCTCTAACTGTCATGTGTAATGTATCATAACAGCCCTCAATCCATGGCCAGTTCCCACAAACATTTCTGTGGCTCCCCCACCAGCTTCATGTGCCCTGGTTCATATATATTATATATATATATATATATATATATATATATATATATATATATATATATATATATATATATATATATATATATATATTTTCTTTTCATGCTATTCGCCATTTAATGTGTTAGAGGTAGCATTAAGAACAGAGGACTGAGCCTTTGAGCGAATATCCTCACTTGGCCCCCTTCTCTGTTCCTTCTTTTGGAAAACTAAAAATTAGAGGGGAGGATTTCCAGCTTCCTGCTCCCTCCCCTTTTAGTTGCCTTCTACGACACTCAGGGAATACATGGGAAGTATTCATTCTCCCCGATTCCCAGGGACATATATAAATATATATATATATATATATATATATATATATATATATATATATATATATATATATATATACTTTTGCATTAATCAGCTTCAAATTTTCCTGATTATTATAAACCCCACCACATCTACCTAATCTGATCCCAGAGAAACGTTTTCCAACCCAATGGTGTTTAAAAGTACACAAACATCTTTACAATATATATATTAACCATAAAGTCATCTAAAATAATTTATACATGGAGATTTATTCACTTAAAACCATGAAAGTCATGTTAAACAATTTGTTCTTCAGAGAAGCAAGTATGCAGGCTTTAGCTTCAAATAAATTTTCCAGCCATAAAATACGTTGACAAAAATGTTTATCCTTAAAATATACATTTACAAGCACAATTCAAAATCCATAAATAACTCGTGCCATAATCATATTACCTAATTAAATGTCCTGAAGCTTCCTGTCATAAGCAACGCTCCAAATGGAACAGCAAGTCCAAACAATAAGTTCCTACAAGCAGTATAGAACAATCTGCGACTCAGGATTATGAAAATGCATATTAATTCACATGAATTTACACCAGTTACCAAAGCAATACTGTGGGGCCTTCATTAGGAATAAAATATCAGCCTCCCGCACACCCTGAGGATAATATTTAGAAATCACAAAATCCCGCCTCCTAAATCACTTCATTTTCAGTCATCACATCAGGGTTACGAAGAATGGTATCGCCTCTAATTCACTATTTGACTGCATAATCAATTTTTCATTGGACATATGATAAATGAAGTATCATATCATAGATACGTCGTAATAATCAAATCACCTCTTCCACCTCTCAGACAACTGGGCTGGGTACGTAAACAAACGTCAGCTGGTCGGGACAAATGACACACGCCATAATTTATGCACCATTTATTACTTAAGAAACTACTAGTACGGAAAATACATGCCATGAATAAAAAAGATATTTTATAAAACCCAATAGAAGTTCCCGTAATTCAACCTATGGACAGGCAAAAGGCTTCAGATAGACCTATTATTTAAAGGGATTCAGTCGACTGAAAATCCGGAAAGAAAATATATTTTCTGGCCTTGTTGAAGTGGAGAAAAGTGACCTATATATTTCCAAGACTCCATGAAGAATATGTGAACCAAGAAGAGTCTTCATACATGAATCAAGCTTATAGATATAGGCGAAACTGTACAGAAACAAACAAACAAACCAAAGCAGTGCCGGACCTTTGTAATTATGTATGGAGAAAGACTCTAAAACTCCATTGTCACACCTAAGGCTAAGGGAAGATATGAGTGAAGGACAACTTTGACCTTTAAATGGTTCACTAAAAAATTATATTTTCACGGAACAAGGAGAAAAATTGTGATATCACGTGAGATGATGCCACTCGAGGACTGTATCTGTCGAATTCCTTAAATCGCGGACTTTTAAATACCCCTTCTCTCGACGAAAACTGGCAACAGCCTCATTAAAGAATCGAGTAAGTAGTAGTGACCCCTCTAATTTCTTCGTAATGTCTTCATCTGTGTCTTAACTATTGCTTATACCTTCATGTTTAGTTTTCCTATATTTCTTCACGTCTCCATGACGTACTGTCTCCCTTATCCCACATATGTTTATATGAAGATAAAAAAGTAGTTTATTCGTTGATGATCTTGACAGACAGAAAAACTGTTGTCTTACCTTCACGGAGAACGGTTGATGTGTAAACCAGCTGCTGATACATGGGATTAGTTAAGAATACATAGAAATAATTGGAAGGACATGAGAAAGACAAATAACAGGAGACCTGTTGGTCTATGTCGAGGTTACTTGCGAGGGGACAATACGTGGGAAAGCCAAATAACAGCAATAGTATTCTGAAATCTCAGTCTACATAAATGGAGATAGGACAGTAAAGCAGAAGGTTCCCCCTCACCCACGACACCCCTTTGCATATTAACCAGCAGGAAAAATACCTGTGAAGGAACATAATACAGTAGAGAGAAAACATACCGACATGGAAAGTGTAAAGAAAAGGATGAATGGGAAAGATTCTGATCTCATTATAGCCACCCTATACTGTGGGGGGAAATATAAAGATAAATGTTAGAGATCCACACTGAAAAGAACTCCATATATATAATCAAGGTAAGAGAAGACTGGGGTGAGGAAAGTGACAAGATGATTCTCTGAAATAAATGAGACAGACCGATGGGGCAAAAAGAAAAAGAGAAGATCAAAAACATCCGAGAAAAGAAGAAACACTGTAAGAGAAGGGTGGTTATACAGCTGCGCTTTTCGCTCTTCATAATGTTCGTAGATATTTGTCTTCCAATGATTTCGAGATGAAGTTAGCTGTCATTCAGCATGGTTCGTGGAAATTCATGCTTCCCAAGTAGCAGTATCTGCATCGTACTGAATACCGCCAGAAGGAAGATAGAAGAGTCTCCTAAATACTCGCGCGACAGGTGAGAACATTAATGAGTAGAAACAAATGGGAGAAGACTTAAATGGGTGGTGAAATCGTCTGGGCAAGAGATATTTCGGAATTTGTCTAGGTAGTCATTTATCGTGTAATAAGATAATCCAGTCTTTACTTAATCCAGTTACCAGTTTATCCAATGCACGTGTTCAGCTAGACAGTTGCTAGCGCTGAGACAAACCTTGTCTAAGCCTTATAAAAGGGGAATATAACAAATTTATATTTATGTTTATACGGAGATTGAGATTGGATTTGCTCCGTCAGAATTGTCAACAGAAGTCTGTGCCATAAGGAACAGGGCTTGATTAAGATCTTTATGTGAATCGTCTCGCTCACAGCTATGCCGCCATTGTATCTTAATGCATATCAAATTAGGCAAGCCTTATCTATTAAACTTCAGTGGAAGACACTATAATTTACGATAATCATATTTTCGTAAGCGCGTCGCACCCTAATTTAAGTTGCACGTTGATAATCCTTTTGATACTAGGAACGTCATTTATGTTCTGGTAGAGTGCAATCACTTCAGAAATCTCATATGCATAATGGGAGCTTAGGAGATGGCTTGAGAGTGGAGTGGAAGAACTATATATTAAGTGTGGAGAGACTCCTTCCGCCTCTTCCACTTTAAGAACTTACATTATGTACATCACTTTGCATAAGGATGTGCGAGGGCCTATACTTCGGTTTCAATAATGTACAGTCCTCAAGCCTATTATACAATTTACGTACTCATTGTTATTCAGTAACAACAGTATAGAAATCTGATGTAGAGTTGTAGATAGGAACATTAGGTGGGAACAATGGGTAGAAGTAGTAGGTTGGAAGGTTAGTAAGGGACATTAGGTAGTAGTCGGTAGGAACATTAGGTAAGGGCTGTCTTCCAGTGGAAAATAACGGAAGAAGTTTCAACTAAACCAAGCCTAACAAAACTAACCTAACTTGACCAGGGCCTGGATGTCCGAAACAGTAATATTACCATAACTCTAGGCTTCCGAGTATATTTCCTTGCACAAGACAGTCAATTGGACATCTCTAATTCAGGCAGGTCTGCAGGTGAAAAATAGTATTGTGAACCTGAGTGAAATCTCAGCAGTTTTTGCAAATGTTGACTCTTCCAGATGACTGTGCTAAAGTTGCTTTCTCTTCCAAGAGTGGGTCCTTCACTCTCAGGAGTGGCACTCGACCTCGTCTTACTCCATCATCTATAATGTAAACCTCCATCCTGTATCAGTTTTCAGGGGATTAAAAAGATGGGGCCCTCGATTTTTTTTAGACCATTGAAGGCGTGGTAGGCTGGCAGGTAGTGAGAGAGGTAGAGAGTCGTCACCAGGGTGGAAAGTTGCGGTCGTGGTGAACGAAGGTGTAGAAAGTCCTCCGCAGGAAGGACCAGACCCATTCCCATATTTATTGGCAAGCATAATTGCAAAAACACTTAATACTTTGCAAACCACTGCATCACATTATCATTGTGCGTTCATTTTCAAGACAGGTTTTTAAATTTCCCTAAGAAGTCTTGGACCATTCTTCTTTTCTCCTTACTTATCTCTCACTTTAGCCATTTTTATACTCTTTTTAAAGAATGACCTCGATGGAAAATTCTGTCCGTAATTAGAGACTGCGACTTATAATAAAATGTCAGTGGATGATTAACGTCTGTGACTTTCTTTCTTTGACTGACGGCTCTGAATGAGCGAGAATCTGACGCTTGCTGAGGGAACGGGGGCAGGCATAACGCGTCTGAAAACTTTATTTAGATTTTAGATTTTATTGATTTTCTTTCACATTTTTTTTTACGTTGATTTATACAGTGTTAGGGTGCGAGCACGAGGAATGGAATTAAATGGAGATAATAGAACGGATAGACTTATCCTGCTTCTGTACATTCTTGGTCGCTCAGAACACGAATCTCAAAAGAGAGTGAATACTATTTGTGACTTCTGAGTTGTGTGTTACGGGAAGAGTGATTTACAGTCATGTTGCCCTGTTTCTTAACTTTGTATATGTGTACCATTTCTTTACTCCTATGTAGTATGTATAGCATGTATGCACTCACACACACACACACACACACACACACACACACACACACACACACACACACACACACACACACATACACACACACACATAAACACACACACACACACACACACACACACACACACACACACACACACACACACACACATCATAGCTTATGTCAGGATGTGGCTTAATATATTTATGTGCTGGTGGCATATAAAGCCACGAATATATCTTTTGACTTGTTCATTGGAGGGGAAATGTTTTGAGAGTTGTAGAATTTGAGAAGGGGTTTGTTGTTGAGCTATTGGGAAAGCGGTTAGGAAGTGAACGACAGGAAAAGGGAAGGAAAGGATGTAGGCAACAGGTTTTTGGCTCCACCTAGTTTCTTCTTTTTCAGAAAACGTCATTTAGATATGCCCCTGGTGGGGACTTGAAAGCATGCTGAATAAAGATACGTGATCTGAAGGAATTGGGAACCTAAGTATTCTTAAACGAACCCCTTCCCCAATTCTACAACTTTCTGGACCTCAGTGTCCCCTTCCGGACCTCACTGCCTTGTCCGGGACTCAATGTACATTCCTTGACCTCAGTGCCTCATCCTTGACCTCACTGTCTCGTCCTGGACCTCAGTGTGTTGTCCTGGACCTCAGTGCCTCGTCATGGAACTCAACACCCCGTCGTTTACCTTCGTGTCCCTTACGTCGTAAGACAATCAAAACTCAACACTAAATGTAGGAAAACCTCATGTAAAGAAAATGGGAGAGGAATTGCTCATCACATGTCAGGGATTTTGTGAGTAAATTTTTGATGGGTGATTCTCAATTGGTGTGGATGAGTCTCTTAGCAATGAGTAGTGGTGTATAAGTCAACACGCCACTGGTGAGTGAACCTCCAGTCATGGATGAGTTTGACTGTTAGAACCCTACCAGTGATATGGTGGGTCTGTCGATAATGGATGAGTCTACTGGTGAATATGTATATTTTTCTTGTGGATGAATCAAGAGCTGAATATGCTAGTGATGGGTAGCGTTGATGGGGCTTTGATGAAGATTATTATCTTGATATACGCTTATGTACGGAATCTCTCTCTCTCTCTCTCTCTCTCTCTCTCTCTCTCTCTCTCTCTCTCTCTCTCTCTCTCTCTCTCTCTCTCATATATATATATATATATATATATATATATATATATATATATATATATATATATATATATATATACACAGTGGTGTTGTAGTGTCACTCTGTTGTTAGGGCAGTGTCACTGTATTGACACCACAGCGTGTCGAGATGGATTATAATTGACACTGTTGTTTCGAATGTACCCTTATCGACACTGTAAATGTCTCGAGTTGCGCTGTAATCGATACTCTAGTAGTCTAGGTCTACTGCAAACACACACACACACACACACACACACACATATATATATATATATATATATATATATATATATATATATATATATATATATATATATATATATATATATATATATATATATATATTTATATATAAATGTATGCCTTTAAGGCATTAATTTCATCCCACCAACGTAGGTATGTCTATTCCTCAAAAACAATTGATTATAAGAAAGTCTCATGTATGATTTTTGTTTTACACTTATTTGCTGAATGCTTATGTCATTCTTCCTTTTAGTGGTTTTATTAAATATTCATGAGACAGATATTGAGAAATCTCTGGTTTTCTTATATTTTCGATGTTTAACTCACTTGTTTTCGCCTTTCATATATACCCTTAAAGAAACATACATGTACGTAATATAACGCATAGTTTGTATGGAATTGACATGCACATACGTATGTATGATTATACCCAATGGCGAGTAAAAATATTGGTGTACCATGTTAAAAAATGATTAAGATACATCGGGATGTCATTGATAAGTGCAGGTAAGTACAAGCTGTTTTTTCAAGGGGTCGCGAGCAACGCTGCGCTAGACGTTGATCTGTCACTCCTTGCTACACGCATGCGCACAATTCTCTTGGTAAATAATTTAGTCTGTGTTTGGAGATAGTAAACCTAAAACAAGGGTTGTGTTTCAGGGTCGCATGTAAGGTTGGATCGTTCAATAGCATGAACTTTAGCTGAAGAAGATAGGCCTACTGGCATGTAAAACAACAGTATTTCATAATCGCGTGTGAAGTCAGCTGGCAGCCAGACGATGCAAAATCCTTCGTTAAGTCGCTGTTAGTTTAACATGCAATTTTTGTTTTTGTTTTTTTGTAGTTATATCAGTATAACAAAATTTGTATCTTTCCTGGTAAAATAATTCTTGTCGTTGACGAATAAAACAGCTCATTGTTAGAGCATAAATTTATAATCTGGAGTTGATGACTTTATTGAAGTGTCTTTTTTTTATTACTTAAGAGGTGTTCTACTTTGTTTCCCTTCTAGTTATTATAATCTTCAGAAATTTGGTTACATACCCTCATCGTTCTCGTTCACAAATATAAAATGACGGTACAAGAAGCGCCATTGAACATTATGCGGTGCATAATTGTTTCCTGAACATTTATGAAAATATATCTCGATTTACGAGTGTTTCATGCGATCATTGGAAGTCAGAAAGGAAATATTTGTTCAGCTTGATGCCATACTTTCCCAGTGACAGTAATATACAATACATATGTATACTTCATCTACTGGGTGGCCTACGGACCGCCCCTGCCAGCCGTGTGATCATTTTCTTTTGATAAATTTGAGTTTCTTGTGTATCCTCATCATCTGTTCTTCTAAATTTGTAATAATTTTGATTATTCAAGAACCATCTTAGAGGGACGGGAGGTTATCTTAACACGATGGCCAGCATGATGAATCTGACGACCCTTGCGACTTTAACCAAACCCTACCGACCTGTTCGTCAAATATTTGAATCGTGCCTCCTGAATAAGCTGAAATACGCTTTTCACTGCAAAATGTTATACCAGGTGAATTCTGTTGTCAAACACAGAGCGAATTTAGTTCGTTGTAGGATATTCTGTGCGTTGCTTCATGTAATGTAGCGGCTGTAGTATGTGTGATAGGATAGGCGTTCCTGAGTCACTGAAAGCCTTCGCTATGCTGGCGTATAACATCTCATAGCAGTGCGACAATGCGAAAAGCTTTCTTACGTCGGTCTCAGTTTATGCTAAGCGGTCTTAAAAGCAAACCGTAGCTATGTGAAGGCAGAGATACCAACCTTTAAGTAATGATACCGAGATTTCTGGGGGGGGGGGGGGGAAGAAGTGCCTGGTTTCTGTTTGATGCGAACAGATCTCACCTTTTAAAGGGGTGGGAGTGCCATGGTTCCTCGGAATTTTTTTTTTTGGGGGGGGGTTTGACGCCCCCCCTCACCTCCTTCAAAAAAAGATTTCAAGCACTTGATACTGAAATAATCTTTATTTTGTGACATGTCAGTCTCCAGTGCCAGTGCAAAATACAGCAGATGTTGTAAAGGTTAACGAAGCGTAACAAAACTGGCGTTGATGAAAATTTCCGTGTGGTTTGCTCGTTTAGTCATGAGACGTATACCAGCTTGTTGCGACTCGCTAAAATGTCGCAAGGTTTGACATGCCTGTGAAAGGATTGCTGTGGATAATGCTGCGCTATGCTTATATTTAACATACCCATGTCTGTGTGATAATCTCATGTCGATATCATGCTACGCTGTGTCATATAACAACCCTCATAATTCAGAGAAATGAGTCCTGTCTCTGGTTGAATCATCATGCTCTCGAATCAAAAAATCACACAGTTGTAAGTAGGCTGAGTAAGAAAGGTTCTTCGCTAGCTAAGGAACAGGATACTTGTAGTTCTTTTTCCAAGGATATTCTCAAGGCTCAGTAACCTGCAGGACGGGGATTATTAAATATTATTATCAAGTCATGAACAATATGACTCCGGTCATTCGTGAGAACCAAATGGGGAGGATAGTTAAGGCTTCTTCCCTGAGACTGATGTTCGTTTCATCACATTCACAGCAGCATTACTAACAGGCTGTTACACACTGTCGTATCTTTATTCTTCCTTTTTTTCATAGCTATGTTCCCATTTCTTTTCCCTTTTATTTCCCCCCAGAATACCAATGAGTCTGTCCATGGAAACCTGTTTTTTTTTTCCATATCATTTTCCAATTTCTACATATCTTGTAGATTAACATTTATTTCACATTTTTTTCTTAGATTTGTTATGATCATATGAAGTTTTTGATAGCCGGAAAACGCGAAATTATTTTGAGCAGATGCTTTGAGCCTTGTTGGTGGGTATCCGACGCTTGGAAGGTGTGAGGATGAAGAACAAGTATGTCTGGGTTAGGTTCTGGTTGTAGATCTTAGCTTGTGATGGAGGGGAACACCATTCCTGAAATGTAGACAGATGAGACACTTGCTTGCGCGTTCGTGGAGAATATATGAATGTATATATCCAGCGTTTGACCAGGAGCTGTCTTGAATATAAGAACATATATACTCACCAGAAGGCCCACGGACCTAGCATGTCGGAGCGGGACACTTCGACAGGGGAAAAAATTTTGTTGAAGGCCCAAAATTGTGTAAGGAGGGCTATACTTCTGGATGTTCAAGAGCTCCTGCTCTATACCTCTTTTAAGCGAGCACAATCATGGTGGGTCTGACAAGTGCTTCATCAGTTACCTTCCATGACCTTCACCGGCCCTACGATCTGTTTTTCAGTGATGCTAGTAATTGCAGAAAGACGGTTCTGTTGCTGAACCTTCCTTAGTTCAGGCTGGCGTGTATACAGGGTTAACCAGTCAGAGGGGGATCATTTTGAGAGACTACATTCATTTTACACCTTTACTCATTATGCATCAAAAAGGCAAGTTTTCATCAAAATAAATGTCTAAATGAAGAGAAAGAAAGAAAGAAAAGAGAAACTATGCCAAGCCCCCTAAAATGATGTGAACAACAAAGTGAACTCTCATTCAGCCTTAAGCAATGACCGATATCTCAAATGACATGATAAAATTCATGACAGTCGAGGGCGCATGCGTCTTGCGACGCACACTGAACTACTACTGATTTTTTTTTTTTTTCTGGAGTGGATATTGTACGGGCCCTGCTTTGCCGTCTTGTCATTGCATCAATTGCGGCATGTAACAGAAAAATAGACTAGGTTCTGATAGATTTAGTTAGAATGTTTGGTTAGTTTTTTTTTTTCTACAAGAAATGTGTACATTAAGCAGGTGAGGTGTTCGACTAATCACCGTCGAGATACTTGTCCCCTTACGTAATTATTATACAGCAAGGGCCCGAGACAGTATTCACTCCCCCCCCCCCCCATCCAGATACAAATATTGTTTAGTCATCTACTTTATATTTCAGTGCATATCCAGATGTCTGCTGTTCGAACGGCATCCTTGTTATGTTCGACCAGCCATAATTATAAGGGATTAGGTCTTCTCTGAGTGTTCACTTTTTTTTTTTTTTTACTAAAGAGTTTAAATGTCTTGTTACTTATCCAAGGTGTAATCCTTGCTACACAAACAAATTGCCCCGTATACACTGGGAATGGATTGTCTCGAGTTTTCACAGTGTATGTCGGTTAAGAGCAGGAACATGCTTGTCTCTGAGTCCTTATAATGCCAAAGGTATTCTGTTTCAGCTTAAGTTTAGGTAGGTTAAGGTGAAGTTTTGCTGGACATATTTGTGTGGGATCATAGATATGTGAATGCCCAGTGTGACACATCTTGGTCTCCGGAGGACAGTTTTGAAATCCCGAATGTACAGTCCCAAAACAGTAACAGTTGAGCTGTTGTGATTGGATACAAGTAGTCATGTCTGGGCATGAGCAAAAAGGTTATTGGGGAAGGCAGTGTTTTAAGTGGGATATGGAAACTTTAGATGTTCATGATAGGATGTGGAAGCTTTGGAAGTTGAATCAAGGACATGGAAGGTTAGATGAGGGAGACTGGGTTCGGATAGGGTGTTGAGAGGTGGGATGTGGAGGGTATGTCGTGGTTATGAGGTTGCAGAGGGCGGAACGTGGAAATCAGAAAGACAAGATGTGATACAAAAGATTGCCAAAGATAAGAGGGAGTAATGTACAGACTTTCCAACACTGTGTATAAAAGTATGTTAGAGAACTTCATAGTATGTGTATGGCTGGGTGGTTGCCAGAGGACGTCAGCAGGTGCTGTCCCAGTGGAAGATCCACGAGTCGATTTTGTAGTTGCCCTTGGCAGCGTTTAAAATGCGTCAGAGACGAAAAATAAGTCTTAAAAACCCGTAGAAATTATATATATATATATATATATATATATATATATATATATATATATATATATATATATATATATATATATAGTGTTTGATACCGATCGTTACACGAGGCGCTGTCATAGCTGGCTCAAGACTGAACAGTATCCCATTTATTTGCATCTTTTACTGTCAGCTCACCATCTCCACTCGATTTGCACATGGATCGATGGTAGCTGAACCGTGGTCTCTCTGTCTGGACCTCTGATAAAGTGCATCTCATGGATCAGCGAGAGGAGAGGTTGGGGTTGGGGTAACGCTCGTCTTTTACCAACAAGCAATAGGCGCCGTAGAGAAGTTCATATTGCAGTCTGAAAGTAGGTTAGTCCAAACACCGAGGACAGTGATTTCGAAGGCAAGATGATCTTTGAGTTATATGACTAACCGACCAACGAAACAGCGAATTCGTTGAAGACAGCACCTCCGCGACGCATCGTACAAGTGGAGACTCCTCACTTTTAAGAGCAGTTATGCACCCCCTCCCACAGAGGCTTGTGGCCCCTTTTTCGCTTTTCAGACGACATTAATATTGAGTGACGAAGCATAAAAAACACATCCAAAGTTGCGGATTTAGAAATGCTGCCGATGGAATATTTGCTTCAAACAATATCACTGATCAGTCGACTTCATTCAATGATAGAGTTTAAACTGTCACATAAAACATGCAGAAAGAAAGAAGCAAATAAAGAGCGCTCATGTGGTATAATTTATCACATTTTCAGCAACATTTATCGGCTTCGTTTTCCTTACTGATGCGTGATTAAGATGTTGCTGTTATCCCTTATGAACAGGAATAGCCTTATTTGCTTTTCTTTTGCTTGTAGAGTTCCACTGACTAGCAAAGGTGAACTTCAGTGAGCTTTTTCCCCTTACAACAGAAAGATGTTGAACATTGTTTAAGATTAACAAAATCGGCCTTGACGATCTAAAATCATGAGTTCTTTGGTTCGGGGGAAAGAGGTAAAGAAAAAATAATACGAACTCGCCAAGATAGCGACGAAAACCTCGAAACAAGTGTGGTATGTGAAAGCACAATGTACCTGGAAGAACTTGCAACTCTTTTTTTTTTTTTTCCATTTCACTTGGAGTTGATTGCCATTACTAGTATTAGTCATTCTCATAAAACTGTGAATACAGAAGGAAATTTATCATGAGTCCGGCAACCGTTTCAAAACGAAGATATATATCTGTAATGTTTGATAACGTAAACAACTGATGGCTGTAATCAAGGGAATTTTGTTCGATGCTTAAACAAAAAAAAGTCAAAATGCTTTTACAGACGGAGGAAATTTCATTATTCTAAGGATATAGATTTAGAGAGGCAGTGAAACGGACACGACTCTTTCACTGGTTACCGTTTGTTCCGCTGGTCACTGTTGTTTCACTGGTTACCGTTTGTTCCGTTGGTCACTGTTGTTTCACCGGTCACCGTTGTAGATCAGTGAAACAGTTGACAAACATGTGCATTCACTTTTCCTCTCGACGACTACAAGGGTTAGAATAATTCTGATAATGTAGTAAATCATTATTATTAATCAAGAGTTTATTTTACACTATACAGCTCTAAGGAGGGGAGAAAGGCGCATTACACATGACAGTAGAGAGGATAGATGTGAGCGAGTGAGGCCTTTTCCTCGTCTATTCCTGATGCTAACTCGCTAATGCGGGAAACAGCGAACAAAGATGAAAGAAGGAATATATATATATATATATATATATATATATATATATATATTGGTTTCTCATGAACCATGTGACTATCAAGTCTCGTCTAATCTCAAAAATTGCCGCCTGACTGTTATTCATATCAAAATAGGTCAATTACTGGCAGTTTAAGTGCGACATTCCTTTTTGAAGGCATATGTTTAACTTAAAGATGCTACGCCTGAATTCGAAATCAAAAAGGCACTTTTTGATTTCTGATATGGACCAGGTGCCACAGCTCATGCCCTCATCCAATCAGCGTCTAGGTCTTTACGCTTTCTGCCTATAAATTTACAGTGGGTGTATGTGCACTATCCATGTTGCCATTGTAGGAGCAACAGGTTACACAACAAGGGGTCGCTATAGGCTGCGCGCGAAAAGTTAACACGCCACTAGGGGCCTTATATTTTCCGCAAGGTGGTGGTAGATGTCGCAGAGCGAGATTGAGAAAGGTGGTAAAAATCCTGTGCAAGATGGCAACAGGCAGCGTGCGTAGTGGTACGGTCGGGCACTTGGTAGAGGATTCAAGCCACCTACAATATTACGGTTCGTGTGTGCGCGTGAGGCTAGATATGTGTGTTGGAAGGTCTGAAGATAGCATGCGGCAAGCAGGTCATGGAAGGTAACTTGTAGACGAGTAACTGAGAAAGAAGGTACATTAAGGCAACAAGAAGTGTGAAGGTAAAGTAACGTTGTGGTAAGCAGGATGAGCGAAACCGGTTGGAAACGTTAGGGTAGATGGAGTTGAACGTGGAAGGAAGGACACGGAATTGATGATTTTTTAGAACAGGATGAGCCATTGCGAAGGAGGCGTTTCCAGTCCTCGGGGTGGTAGGTAGCCAGCAGGTCAATGATTGTCGGGTTCTAGAGGTCTGGAGGCCCCTTGATTCTGCCAAGTTAGGACGGGATTTTTTTTTCTTTTTTTTTTGAGAAATCCACGGAAGTAAGATTAAAGTCACAACTGAATAGTGATACAAGAATGATAATGTAAAGGAGTGGGAGAACCGCGAGCCTAGATATATATATATATATATATATATATATATATATATATATATATATATATATATATATATATATATATATATACACTACACAACCCGCAGAGCTAGGCTACACTCTCCCGCTCCCGGCTGAAGCGACCTATCTCTTTTTTTAACATTCACAAATTGATCAGAGACGGTAACTAGACATATGAGTATCAACAAGGATAAGCTTGGATGTTTAAAAAATCAACAAAGATTAGATTTGCATGTTTGAGCTTTAACAAACACAATATGTGGCTGCTTGTGCATCAACAAATACAATGTCTGGATCATGCACTCGCGAAAAAGTGCTTGGATGCCTCGTCATCAACAAAGACAATCTCTAAGTGTATCAACAAACACAATGTACTGACATCTGAGAATCAAGCAAGACAATGTGTGGATGCTGGAGGAGGCAGCAGCCCGCCCTGTGCGGCGGCAACCGCAGCTCCAGGCGGCAGGCGGCTGCTGCTCAGCTGGTCTTTGAAGCTGTAAACTCCCATCCTTATGCAATATTATTTTTTTTTTTACAAAATTATTTATATTATAGATAACCCTAAATGCCATATAATTAAATGCTAGGGACCTAGTATTACTTGACCTACATGAAGGGAAACATGCTCTCTATCTCCATATAAGGTGCCTATTTCATATATCTTAACATATAGGATGAAAAACCTATATGGGAGCTTACCTTCAACGGACCACGTTACCTTATAAAACAGTTTTGGTTCACCGTGATTCGTGATCAACACATTGTATCAACGACCATTCTCTAGGACTATAAATATTATATAAAACTATTAAAATAAGATGTTATGAGAAGCCAACACAATGTCTTACAAATGAAAGAAACAGTATAGCCTACAGCGAATATTCATGTGTATGTGTGTATGTGTGAGTGTGTGTGTGTGTGTGTGACAGAGAGGGAGGAAGGGGACAAGAGTAAGAGGATTATAGTGTCAATTTCCTAGAATGAATTAGAAAAGCGTTTACAGGAACAGTGACACTGAAACAGAATCAGAGGAGCGTTCGTGAACCAGGAGACGGAGAGACAGACAAACACAGTAGCTTGCTCGCAGGAAAATGAATGTTTACGTCAGTCCCCGTCAGAAACTTGGGTATAGTAGCTACTGCTTTTTTTTTTTTTTAATATATATATATATATATATATATATATATATATATATATATATATATATATATATATATTTTGAGAGATGGCTAGGACTAGTTGTTTCTTATTTTTTGATTAGGCTGCTTTCGACTCAGACGTAATAAATGGTTTGATCTGCCTTCCTTGTAGCGTACTAAAGTCATCTAGCTTTTGATTTGTGGCTGATTAAATCGCCCTTGAGTACATAAATGTGACCTGCATGGGGCTATCGACGAATGAACTACACTTCTTATAATATTCTGAGGGTTAATTTCTACGTCCGAGAGTAACCAATATTGCGATGAATCGACTCTTTAACTCATGTACACAACTAGTGGAGTAGCTACGAGGAAGCTGGCAATTATCAGGCTAGTCTCCTACAACTGGCAGCTTATTTTTTTTTTTAAAAAGTTGGCTTGGTATGATATCTTGGAAACTGTTTATAGAACTTTTATATGTATAAAAGACTATCTTAGTGCATATCCCTATCAGAGAACACCCTTATCACTTTCCATGAACAAAGTACATAACATAATGTGTTTGTTGTTGGTCTGTAAAGCACCCGGAAGCGTTGTCCATCGTTAGGCCTGGAGCATATTGTAGAAATGCAGTCCGTAGAATCCCACGTTAATTAACGTCCATAAAAAATATGACGTGTATTTGATGACAATGAATATCCACCATGTTGGATCTGACTCAGTACTCCGTTTATATGAAATGATTATGCGTGGAATATGGTTTTTGTCTGGTGTACTCTGGCAAACGAGTCCATCCCGCGGGACTGGCGGCGGCATGTTGCCAGTCTCGACAAACTAGGGCGGTGATGCCACACTCGGTCTAGCAGTTTCTGTTTTTCATCAGTTTTCCAGCTCATTAGGAAACGAATCCTCACTCGGCAGCCTCACTAGCACATCGTCGTACACCACTCAGTGAACACAGCTGTGTATTGATTAGTTTCTATTATCACAACACTCAACACTTTGAAAAAAAAAAAAAACAGGACGATCTCTTGCGTCATATATCAAATTTGCACAGATATACATACTCCATCAGTTCGTTTCAGTTGCTCGACTTTTATCTCTGTATTTTCAGGATCACAACCTCGGCAGGCCACCGTTTTCTTTTATCTAGCACTTGGAATTGGTTTATAAGAAGTAAAAGAATTAACAGTTTCTCAGGCTGCAGGCGATGACAAGCTTGAAAATACGTGTAAAAAGACGTCCTTTAAAAATTATGTCTATGAGTGATGATCATTTAGTCTTCTTTCGTCTTAATATTCTTGTTTCGTGAACCGCCGCCACCAGTGTTTTCACCGCTTCCTCGTGACCTTCGAAACTGTCCGCCTTCCTCAAGGTGCCGTGTCTGGTGGCTCCAAGGCTGCCACCCCCACTACCACCGTCACCTTTCCGGACTGTTCCACCTCTCCCAGCGTCCGAGGGCAAGGCATCTAGAGAGTTCTGCTTCTTGAAGACAGGCCGAGTGTGGAGGTCGTCCCGGTAACTCCTTCCGCTGGATAACTCTGTCGATATCGGGACGTTCTCGTAGATGTTTTCTTTCTTAGACGAGGTCTTGCGAGGGACAGTGGCCACGGCATAAATAGTTTCAATATCTCTGCGGCCAGGAGATTTGCGACTGGGTGCCCCCAGTTGCTCAGCGTGAACGATGGCTTTTACTTCCCCTAAATTGAATTCTCCTGACCGACCTTGTCCCCCTTGAGGCACCTGGGGCACTGGCACGGCTTTGGGAGTCCTGATTCCCGCCTCCCGCTCCGCTGACCGCGCCCGCCCCTGGGAACTTTCGCGGGAACGACATGCCGCAGCCACTGCCCGCACTTGGTTCTCGCGGATCTCGTCCACTCGCTCAGCACTTGTGCGGCTGTTGGGATCTGGCTCACCACTAACACCTCGTACTGACCCGATGCCAGAATACAGCTTAGCAGCCGCACGCATCAGTGTGGTATCACAGGCAGACTTCGGCCTCTCGGGAACTAACGAAGCATCAAAAGCCGCGGCCGCGAGGTCCAGGTAACGTTCAGGGTGATGGTCGGGCATGGCCTTGGGTCGAGAGAGGCGATGCACCACCCGACCTACAGCGCCACGCTCTCTCGACGACGCCCGACCTTCGTCTGCGTCACTCTCATACTCGTGCTTCTTTTTCTCGTCCCGCAAGCGCACCTTTTCAAGGAGCTGCATAAACACACCCTTTTTAACCTCTTCTACGTCGCTGCCTTCAGACCCGCGGCGCTGATTGATTCGTAGAGACGACGTGGAAGACACCATTTCCGTCTCGCTCTCACACCCACGATGTCGCTCCCACACCAGCGAGTCTCCTTCACTGTTCTGCCGCTTGCGTCTGAAGCTGCGATCTGCCCGCCGCACCTCCACGTAGGACCCGCCCAGCGCCGAGGAGGCTAGGGTGGAGCCCATGGAGGACGCAGGTGATACAGGACCGCGATATTTATCTCCTTCTCTAGTGGGGCCCGGATCTGCTCGGCCTGAGCCCGGCCCTGGAGAGAAGCCTGAAACACAAGCCTGTCAATTGGGCGTCAGTGCGCGCCGTTCTAACTACAGGGAAGGTGGAGAGGGACGGGAGAGGAGCAGGAAGGGGAGCCAGCCGCGCCAAACACTGTTTACAAGCCCTGGAAATGTACTCTGAGTCATTTGAGGTAACTGTCTCACTTCAGAACGCCCCCCCCCCCCTTTTTTTGAGAGAGAGATGAATGGCTCTAGTGATCTTATTTGTTCATGTGAAGCATAACTATCATTGACCCTCTGCTGTGACACTGAAGGCCAACGGTTACCTCTCACGACCCCGAGTCAAGCGTCATGTCATACGTAACACCGTCCAGCACCAGCCACCGTCATGGAACCTGGAAATAATGAGAGTATTCCATCAACACTTAAAGAGACGACTAAGTTGTCTGTCTATTCAATCTCTACAATGACATCCTGGACTTAATGAGACTTACACAGAGCATGATATATCATGATCTAATTTGACAACACTAGATGTGGTCTATGATCTATATATTGATGGATCATCTTGATGATAGTTTGTCAGTGAAAACTGCTCTATTTGCTTAACCAAAATAGCAATTTCTTTTTTGAGATTAATTCATATACATAAATAAATCACACACAAACATATACATATATATATACAAACACATATCATATGTGTTTACTAATGATTGAAATCAGTAATTCCAAGAATAACAATTACAATTAAAAGATCAAGAAAGAGACCTCTACAGCCTCTCATTGACTACACCTACTGCTGGCTCCGATGTTGGCCAAGGAGTAAGGCTGGGGTTCAAGTGTCATGCACTCCCTGTGTCACTCATTGCCTCTTGCGACACCTCGAGTGTCGCCTCCAGTGCCCTAATGCTCTCTCCTGCCTTCTTTGTCTGATGATGTCATATCTCAGGCGTCACTTGCACCGCGGTCCCTGGTGGTCCGTTCGAGTGTCACGGTGCCATATGGTACATTACGTTAAAGTGCCACTTGCGGTACTGTATAGTATGGGACACGTTCTACCGCTAGTCTCATTTGTTGTCGCTTTGGCTCGAGCCCAGGGCCATCTATTTGGCCACCAATCCCCATCCCTCCCACTTTGGAATGACACCTTTATGCCACCTTGTCACTGACGACTTTTGAGTTGCTGGTGGAGGAGGAGGCAGGTGCTAAGAGACATTAACCCAAATCCGCGCATTGCGGATGTGGAGGAAGTTATTCGGCTTTACAATGTGCGCGTTCATTTGCATTACATTTGTTTGGTATGGATGTATATATGAGTCTTATTAACTGTTATCAATCCTCTGCAGAGTTCATCTCCATGAGGAGGGGATGTCGACTGTGGTTTGCCAGGAGAGCACATTTTCAACCATCGGGCAGCCAGTAATGCTGGTCTTCACAAGACATCGCACAGACGGCGCCGGAAATGCTAGAGTAATGTAAGTCTTTATGTTGCATCTTTGCTTTATCATTCTCCTCCCCTCCCCCTAACGTCACCTCCGCTCTGACTTCTCCAACAGCCCTGCGCCTTCCAACACCTGCTTCTCTTCCCTTGTCCCTCCCCCCCAAAAAAAAACTGTACCTCCCAGGACCTACTTCTCTATCGCTATACCTGGCAAGACCTCCCTCTTTACCCCTGCACCTCCCAAGACCCCTTCTCTATCTTTACATCTCCTAAGACTTACCTCTTTACCCTTGTGCCTCTCAAGACCCCCTCCCCTATCTCTATACTTCCTAAGATCCCCCTTTTTATAAATTGTAACTTGTAACACCTTCTCTATCCCAATACCTCCTGAGATCTCCCTCTTCACCCTTGTACTTCTCAAGACCTCTTTCCTTACCCCTGAATGTCCTAAGGCCTCCTATAACCCCCGTACGTGTTTCCCAAGACCGCCAGTACCCCTCGTGGGTACAATCTTCCCCTTTGACTTTCGTACCGCCCCCAACTTTCCTTCCAGCACGTGTGCTTTCCGGGGCCTCCATCTCAACCCTTACCCTCCTCGCTTCTGTACTAAGCCTCGCCACCTCCATCTGTACCACCGTCATCCACCACGACCTCCTCGCCATGTCCACCTGTGTCACCGTCATCCACCACGACCTCCTCGCCCCTCCACCCATACCACCGTCATCCACCACGACCTCCTTCACGCCCCTCCACCTGTACGTCCCTCATCCACCAGCACCTTAGCCCTCCACCTGTATATCCATCATCCACCACCACTTTCTTCTCCATTAGACGTACTCCTCATAACTGAGCCCTGAGCGCCGGATAGTGTGTGTGTGTGTGTGTGTGTGTGTGTGGGAAGTGCAAGAGGGACGCATCTGAAATGAGGGAGTCACCACAATCGCGTCACTCACCACTTAGACGAGTTGGTGGGTTGGGGAAGGGGGGGTCACCACAATAGCGTCACTCACCACTTAGACGTGTTGGTGGGTTGGGGGAGCCACCACACCCGCGTCACAAACCACAAAAGCGGGTCCACTCTAAACACTGTGATGTACAATGGCACATCACCTCTGTGGACAATGAAGGTACACAGGTGTCCATAAACACTCATCTTGTACACATTTACACTATCGCCAAATATTGACACAGTTATAGTGGCCACAGATGGAGGCTATATCATCAAAGGTGCTACATGCCTAAATCAAAAGTGTGTGTGTGTGTGTGTGTGTGTGTGTGTGTGTGTGTGTGTGTGTGTGTAGAGGCACTCCTTTAGCGAAAATATAATCAGACTCATCCTGCAAACACACTGAACACACAAATACACCAAGGCACTCCCACGTTTACTGATGTCCCCCAAATGAACAGTTCTGTGTTACCGGTAATGTACACATGTACACTCACAAAATAGTCCACACACTTGCACGCCCTAGATAGAGTTCCATGTACGTACATAAACCCCGCCCCTACTGACAGACAGACAGACAGACAGACAGACACACACACACACACACACACATACACTTTGTTTAGTAGATTTTTGCATCATCACTAACAAATGCCTCTATGCTGTGCTTCATGAAGGTCAGCAAATATTTATGCAATTATCACGTATTTAATAACTTTATTTCCAAAATACACGATTTAACACTAATGGACTTTGCATTTAATCATCTCAGGCCAAATTGACGGTTTGTTTAGGTCATCCCGGGCAATCTATATATAGATCTTCAAATGTTATTCAACGTCCTATTTTAGTTAACGTCTCTAAATGGAGTGTTGGATACACCTAAGGTCTGATCAGATACGTATGAAGACAAAGTAAATTGGTTCAAAGACTTCGAGCCTTGTGATACTCCATTATTTACAAAGAACTCGATGCTTTATGATAGCGTCTCTTACCCAGCTGTGTATTTCGGTACCAAATCTATGTTATTTTTCTATCATACGCAAAATACAAGTATTTCAAACTTTTTGTTGAAGATTAGTGTTTCTTTAATTTCTTGCCAGTGTCTATGGTAGTGATAATGAACGAGTCTTGGTAAGGAATCGAACTTATACATGATAACTTACATCACCAATATTATCAATCGATTTGTCTACCTTGCCACGGTAATGTCTTGAAGCCTAACTCAGCAGATTTTTTAATTCCAGCAGATCCCTACTTGTTACGCTCATGGTAATGCTGTAAACACCACAAAGGTTATTCGAAACGTTTGCAAAGGAGATATCAAGCCAGGCAACAAGTTTTGTTTCCAGAATTGCCCAGAGCAATTTATGTCGTTGGGTTTGATATGCCACAGTATTTGAATATAGAATATTTGCATTCTGCTGTATGCTGACTCTGCTTTGCAAGACTGGGTGATGTAAAGTTTTTGCATTATCACCGTCGATGAGACAGAGTTTCATACGAATCTGCTTGAGGTTACTTGAACGCCTCCCAAATAGCCCCATGGAGCGTGATACGGTAAATGTAAACAAAAGATCAACTGATTTCTTCCTCGGGTGGAGAGACCACACCACTCCCTCCCATGCCCTGCAACCTAACACAGAGATATTTCAATATGTTGTCTCATATCTCCTCAGATGAACAGGATATTTAACAGAGCTGATTGGTTAACGACACATTCAGCCAATTGATATACAGACAAACATTCACGCTATTGCTGTCATAGTCCTTTCAAGCTATTGGTCTGTTGAGGTATATTTAGGCAATTGTCCTTTAGAATAGTTCAGGCAGTTGTTATTTGTTGACACAATGAAGCTAAGTGTATATGAGTCATACATATAGACTAACTAATTTAGAGGGTATTTGAAAAAAGAAAAAGTAGTAGTTAGAGAACCTGAAGATGAGGAATATAAACATCCACATTTAACACACATACACGCGCACACACAAATATATATATATATATATATATATATATATATATATATATATATATATATATATATATACAATGTACCTACAAAGTTCTGTTTTGTGGTTCATAACACGGACATGATAGAGCGGAGTACAGAGTGAGGAGAGCTGGGTGTGGGTGGGGAGTACAGTTAGGTCAGTAGTGGATGGTTGACAGCGTCAAGGCGAGAGGAAGGAGGTTGCATGACTGCTATTTTCTAATCAGGGTGTTCCGCCTTCAACACCCCCCTTTTCTTTGTACCTTGGAAAGAGCTGCGTATGCGTTTTCCAAAACTTTCTTATATTCGTATTCTCGTCTTCAGTAAAGAATATATTGCTGAGAGTTTAGTTTTAGAATCTCTGATAAACTCATACCTCACATATGTTTTCCATCCTCTAGCCTAGCGTAGCATTGGGTGTGATGAAACTCCACGGGTTTTTCGCTTCATATGTCACAGCTGGAGTTTTCGCTGGGTCTTTTACTAATCTTCAACTAAACTGTTGAATTTTAACTCCACATATGGCGTGCGTTACTCGTCTCTATATTTTAAGCTGCTGTTTGTTCTATCACTCAACGCCCTCTCGATCGACTCTTCCCTTCCATCTCTCACCCTACATTACCATGTCGTCCCACTTCCTTCTCCCTTCTCTTACCCTACGTTACCCTATCCTCCCACCAAGATTACCATGCCGTCCCACCTCCTTTCAATGTCTCTCGAAAGGAAAGTAAATCAACAGCCATGCTGGCATTATCCGCCGGTATTTGTGTGAGGTTATCTTTTGCAGTACATTGCATTGGCTCGCCATCTGAGTGGTACATATTTGAGAATTGTTTACTTTCTTTTCTGTGTTGATCTTGCACGCAACTTTACCAATATCATTTAGGTAACGCTACTAGCTTCAGATGTAAACTTATAAGTTCATATCCTTTTCTCTCTCTCGTATATATATATATATATATATATATATATATATATATATATATATATATATATATATATATATATATATATATATATATATATATATATTCTGTCACCTCACCTACGTTTCTGTACATACGTATTTCGCTTTCTTTTGAACATCGTCTCCTATTCCACCTGTTTCTGCTGAGACAACTCCCACTTCCGCCACTGTGAAACGTGTTATATCTATCACTTCTGCTGTCTCTTAGAACTGCAGGAAATAAGAGATGACTGGTCCACCTTTATCCAAATATGTCTGTGTCCACTTGTCCCTGACGTGAGTGAGGACATCGCTCCTGTAACAAAGATCGAATGGTGACCTCCTCTACCACACAACAAGTCTCGAGGAAGGTCTTCTGCTGTCCAAACCCTCCAGCTGTTGCTCTCGCACAAGCCTATCCCATTAGCATCCTTGAGCTCTTCGTTGTCTTCTTCGTAGTCCTCTTTGATCTAAAGTATCAATCATACTTTTTGGCGTAGTATGTAAAGAGATTTAGTCTCCTTCACCTTTCGGATGAACTACTGAACATGTGCCGAGATGTATGTCTACAAAATCCTGACAAAGTCCAGTTATAATTTATCCTCAAAGTATCTGGCATTTATTTCGGTGTTGTCACGTTCGAGCCATCGTCGTCCTGCCGTCGGAGACGCATTGGTAACGTCCGCGACATCTTTCGACGGATCCTGCAAGCTATCTCCTTAATGACGACATCCAGAGCAGACTCTCCCCATAGCTGGTACCCAGTGCAGGCTCTCAGTCTCAAAGAATTATCCTATCTAAAATATTCTCTCTGGATTGGGATGTCTGTAATATCAGAAGAAGCAGAGATACCAAGAATAAAGTAAGTCATACACACACACAGCAAAGTATCTATATTCATATGAGACTCTGGGAGATTTGTAAGGAGGGCAAAAGTACGTGCAAAAAGTAGTTCAAAAAGTTTTTCCTCTCTTTTTAAGAAGTCTAAGATTAGTGTGTAGAAGAGTGCAGTTCACCAGCACCTTGTACAGCTAATGTTATCCACACAATGCCACACACGTGCCCTGTCTAATTTACCTGGGCCATCTCCATCTTGCCACCTGCCTTCCCACACTACAGCTCCTCCCAGCCACCTGTGTTTTCTGTTCACTCGTCCTTGACATTCTCAACCCATTTTCCCTCTTTGCTATATAGTCTTCTCAGTCCACTCTCGCCTCCCCAGTAGCTTTCTCATCTGTCCACCTCTCTCTTCCAACCGCGTTTTTCAGCCCACCCGTCCTCTGCCACCAGAGGACGGGTGGCAGAGGACACCAGCCTTTCCCGGATCTCCTTCCTGTCCCAACACCCTTCTTAGCTCACTGGGCTTCCTAGCCCAATCTATCTCAGCCGTTATCATTCTCAGCTCACACCCTAGGCCACCCTAGCTCATTCTCAAGGCTACTTCCTTGTGTTAATCCACTTGCCTAGTGCCGACCAACTCTTGCAATTCTCCACTCCAACACCAACCTCCCCCCCCTCCTTCCCCAAGCCCACTCACCTCTGTCCCCAAGCCACTCATATCTCTCTCCCTCTGGCTCACTCATGACTCTCTCCAACCACGTCATTTCTGCCACCAGCTCACCACTTCCTTCCTCAAGAACATCTAATAATTTTGACAGCACTGCTCATCCTCTGAGGATCACTTGTCTTTACTGGTTCACGGTGCGTCTACTCACAGCCTCTCCGTGTCCTCTCCTCTCCCTCCTCTCACTAGCTTCTCCTCTTCCTCATTCCTCTTCCTCTCTACCCCTCACACCTCTCACCTCACTTCCACGTTTCCCTCGCTTCTCACCTCATCACTTTTTCACCTGTTGTTTCTTTTCCCTTCCTTTCTTCTTCACATGGTATCCTCTCTTATGTTCTCTCTCTCTCTCTCTCTCTCTCTCTCTCTCTCTCTCTCTCTCTCTCTCTCTCTCTCTCTCTCTCTCTCTCTCTCTCTCACACACACATACACTAAACCTCTCCTCTTTGCCCTGCTCCTGCCCTCCCCTAATTCCCCTGCCCCTCCCCCTGTCTCCCCCTACTCTCGCGGTCAGCCACTCACCATGCGCATGATCGCTTTCTTGGTCCTCCTCCTGGTCAGGCGTCCGGCGGGTATGGGGCGGGTCAGGGGGCTTAGGGATCCCACTTATAAGCATGCCAGAACTCGCAGACCCGCCGCCGCCGCCGGCTCCCGCATCGTCCACAGGGCCTGAGACGCGGCTAGCCCCGTCTGCACACCCCCGCCCCTCGGCTCTGAAGTGAGGGAGACAGTGAGAGAGACACGGGCTCTGGAGGGAGGGGAGAGGGGCAGAGGCAGTGTGGCGTAGAGGAAGAGAAACATCGGTGGAATGAGACTAGTGGTGTGGGAGAGAGAGAGAGAGAGAGAGAGAGAGAGAGAGAGAGAGAGAGAGAGAGAGAGAGAGAGAGAGAGAGAGAGAGAGATGAGGGAGGGATGAAGGGAGGGTGGGAAAGGTAGTGAGGAGGGGGCGGGGAGTGGCGGTGAGATATGGTCTATGAAGGGAGAGTAGAGAGGCGGAGGAGAAAAAGAAACTGGTTCTGAAGGGAGTGAGGAGGAGGAGGAGGAGGAGGAGGAGGAGGAGGAGGCAGCAGTGATAGAGAGAGGGGCTCTGGGATGAGGGCAAGTAATGCGAGATGGGTCTTTTGAAGTAAGGGGAAGCAATAAGAGAGACGGGGTGGGGGGGTGGGTGGTTTGTGGTGAAGAGATAGTGAGAGACTTTTGGTCGAGAAAGTCTGTGGACTGAAGAATGAGAGTGTGAGGAAACAATGAGGTTGGGGGGGGGGGGGGGGGGGAGGATACTCGAGACATTGAGTTCCTCACATGAGAAGAATTAACACTTGGGGGATGGGCGGTGATCTGTTGTACAGACAATGAGTTGAGGGGAGGAGGTGAGTTTGTGAGGTGTGAGGGCAGCAGCGGACGAGATGGTGGACAGGTTCTAAGACTTGATGCTGCATGTTGTGGAAGAAATAAGAAGACATCATTGAACGACTTGGAAGTTATTTTTTTTTTCCCCAATGAACAGCTGGGAGACACACACATAATCAACAAGACATACAGGTGAAAATGGAAGATGAACAGAACAAATATTAGCAAGAAAATACGGGGGAAAGATACGGCTTGGCCTTATACTAGCAATACTCTCAGTGGACAACATGTGGAGTGTGTGTGCTGGACGAGGAGGGAGGGAACGACACCAGGAACCAAAGTTCCCCACACCGACACTTCCTCCGACAACTCTTGCACTGCTACGAGGGCTCTCGTGTGTGTGTGTGTGTGTGTGTGTGTGTGTGTGTGTGTGTGTGTGAGACAATGGAGGTGCAATCTGCTAAGTGGATCATAAAAGGCTTATTAACTACCGTGTGACTCACTGAATTGGTCGTTTCTTTCCTGTCTCCCAGGAGCAAGGAGGTTCGTGCTCTCGGGCAAGCACTCCTTCAGCTTCTGATCACCGAGTTCTTTTACCACCTGCAGGTGGAAGAAGGGCGGGGCCCCTCGGTTCACTGTCCTTCTGGACAACGGGAGAATTGGTATGAAGAGTCAGTAACATTATCTTTTGATATCGCTTGTCACAAGAGTCATCTTTGCAGAATCCACACACACACACACACACACACACACACACACACACACACACACACACACACACACACACACACGCGCGTATATATATATATATATATATATATATATATATATATATATATATATATATATATATATATATATATATATATATATATATGTATATATATATATATATATATATATATATATATATATATATATATATATATATATATATATATATATATATATATATATACATATGCTGTGATTTATTATGATTTAGACCATCTATCATAATGTGATAAAGCTTCTCTACCCTTTATAACCAATTCTCCCAAGCAATTAGACTCTACCCAGACTCCTTACGTTCCCACATTTGTCACCTTTCCTGATTTTTTGGTTAGCACCACCTCCTCTTAAAACCTACCTCGCTCGGGCAGTATGCATTACATAATCTTCCCCGTTCGCTAAACCAATTTACCCCATGACTCTTCCGGCCAAGTTAGGAACCAAATGTTTCTTCGAGTATCTCCACGGATAGATAGGTACTCCGTCATCTGGCTTCTGTTCAAACGGTTCTCAATAACACTGTGTTAGAGAAAAATCTGTTTACGTTCTTCGTTTCACTGTCTTCCCTCACTCAGTTCTCCAACTTCTCGATCGAGAGTTGGAGGCAAGGCCGTTCTGAGCAACCACCTCTGAAGTCAGTCCTTTCCATACATATATTTTCCCGTCCGAAAACGAGTGGGTACATTGTCCAGCGACAGACTGCCCGTCTGATGACGGTCATGTACAACAAAAAACTTATTTGACAAGTTTCAATTCACGTAAATATATTTTCCTTATTCGTATTCCATCTCTTTACCTGTTTAGTAGTCCCTTGTCACTTCCCCTAAAGCACATGCACTGTGCTCACACCCACCTGGAGCCTTATCACACATACAAACCATCCGTTGAACCCTTTACAGATGACCCCTAACTTACGATGGGTTTCTCGGAACGTAACCCCATCGTAGGTCGAGGAACATCTGTATACGCGAGCGAGAAACCATCGCCTTATAACTGGATCCATCACGACCTGAGGAGTCACCTTCCGTAGGGCTGTATCGTTATCAACAGACAATGAGGAGTACAATAATCTCGTTTGAAGGACTTATTTTGTTTCGAAAGGAACCCCATCATTTCCCCTCCCTTGGTCATGTTTTCATGGTGTAGCTTCGAAGGTGCAGGAGCCTCCTAAAAGAAGTCGTGGGTTTTGTAGACGATGATGACGATAATGATACTGAATGTTTACTCAAGTTCACTGATGATGTCTTTTTGGTATATATAGCCAAGCGCCTCCCACACCCCGCCAACACCAGCCTGGATTTTAATGACCTTCGTAAAGCGTTTTGACTTTCATAAACCTGTGTAAAACGCCTTCCCTTCATTCATATGCCTTGGTTTGCTCCCAACGCGTACTGTACTTCTGAACCGTTTCATCGTATTGATTCGGCACACACACGCACACGCACACACACACACACACATATCGATGCGTTTCACGAATAGTTATTGCCTTCACCAACTGTACTGAGGTGAGTAGTTATATACTTTACCGAGAGAGAGAGAGATAGATAGAGAGAGAGAGAGAGAGAGAGAGAGAGAGAGAGAGAGAGAGAGAGAGAGAGAGAGAGAGAGAGAGAGAGAGAGAGAGAGAGTACTTGCGAAATACTTTGTCGTGATTTGGAGACATTGCACAGCGCCCACCGCACGTTGTTCTCGACGAATAAAAATATTCCCCACAGCTATGAAACACTGGTGGCCTCTTGTTCATCTGGGTTTGATTTCCTCCATATGTCAAGTTTTCTTTTAGATGTTTTTGTGATGGTTCCATGCACGTTTCTTATTTTTCCTAGTAGTATACCGAGTAGCCGTTCGAGCTTACTGGCTTGGATTTTGCACGTATTTTTGATATTGTCTAAGATGTTCTCGCAGACATGATAACTTTGTGTCTTCCGTGTTCGGGGGATTTCATGTTCAATATGCTTTTCTTTACGCCTATAATTTGTAGTCAGGTTAAGATCGTATATATATATATATATATATATATATATATATATATATATATATATATATATATATATATATATATATATATATATATATATATATATATATATACTTTTGTTTTTGTGAAGGATTTTAAGATCATGCCACTCATTATTTGGCTTGATAGTGCTATCGTCTCAGTATTCTATGGTGACATCTCGAATATTTTACATTTGTTTCACCCTCTGTGGTTTTCCCTACTAGGGGGGGATACGTACCACAGTGTCACCCGTGTCTTCTCACTTGTACCGTGACTTACTTGCCTAAACCCATCTTTCTTTCCACTCCACGGTCCACTTGTGCCCATTTGTGGTCTTGTCGAAGTCTTTTTGCATCTCCTTTGGATCAGCTACGGTTCCAGTGCTTCTTTCTCTTTGGCGTTATCAGCAGGTATACTTACTCTACTTTTCTTTTGCTTCTCTGTCGATTTCTGATATCATTGTTATCATCACTGGGCTTGTTTGTGGTACCTAAGATAGGGCATCTTCCTCAGACACTTCGAACTGTCTGCTGGTTAAAAACTCCCTCGAGCCATCTATATTTAACCCTGGTAACGTTCCTTTTACCTACGTTCTCTATGTTAAAAATGCTGTGCTTTATTTTGTCAAATACCTTTAAAAAAAAGTATCAAGGAAAAACACACCTTCTATTCACTTTGCATTAGACTTTCGTGTAAGTAGCTGTGACGAGAGAGAGAGAGAGAGAGAGAGAGAGAGAGAGAGAGAGAGAGAGAGAGAGAGAGAGAGAGAGAGAGAGAGAGAGAGAATATATGATAACAGTTCCCAGTGCACTTGGATTTATTTCCGCCTCAGAATCAAAGCCAAAAGCAAAAGACCTCAGACTATGGCTGCCATGTACTGTAGTTGAGTGCCACTGACCTGGCTCGCCCCTTCCCCTCCTCCCCCAACAGGAGCTTATAAGCGCCCCAGATCACCAGCTTATGCGGGGCGGGCGGGCCACAGTGCCTCCCGCGTGTCTACTGCATGGTTAATGAAGGTATCCCCCCACCCGACTAACACTTAAGAGTCCCATTCTCATCGTTAAGTCATATTGCACGTCGCGTACTTCGTTTTCTTTCGGAGGGGCGACAAAGAGAGACGATGAAGGATGCCGCTGTGGCTCCTCCTGCTGGGGTGGGGTGGCTCCTCCTGCTGGGGTCGTGTCTCTCTCACGACGACGCCACGACTCACAGACACACAGTGCGCCCATGACCACACGGTTGTGATGACCGTCACACGGAAGACTGAGTCGTCCCAGGCGGATTTGCAACCTGGGAGAGTAGCGTCATCGCGTGGGACGGGGGCGTCATACGGGATGGCACCAATCACATGGCCCAGTACGTCATGGTGTATTATATGGGACGGTGCATCGCACTGGAGGGTGGATCACACCGTACGTCACATGGGACAGTGTTGCCCCTGCGTCACAGCGCCGTATAGGGCAGTGTTACCATCACGTCACAGCATCATACATACCAGTGTTACCGTCGTGCCACAGCGCCATATACGGGAGTGTTACCAACTTGTCACAGCATCATACATAACAGTGTTACCGTCGTGCCACAGCACCCATAGAGGCTAGTGTTACCAACGTACCACAGTACCGCACAAGATCAGCGTTACTGAACGTGTCACAGCACTGTATAGGGCAGTGTTGCCCGTGACCTCAGCACCATGGAGGCCGATGCACTTTAAGTAGACTACCACATCACGGGAATCAGTGAGGAGCCCCCACATCCCACCATCACCACCACCACCACTGTGAGGCGGTACAACCACAGCGCCTCTGCTGATGGAAAACAGGAACGGTAGCTAAATAAAAGGCAAATGGTCAGAAGTCATTGTACCGGAGTGACATTTTTTTTTTTTCAACACCATGCAGACCAGTGGGTAAAACCGTGAATCACTTTAGGGAGGAGGGGGTTCGAACCCCACCCGTACAACAATTTCTATGGCCTGCCACCAGCGTGGTGGTCATTTTTGCATGGATTGGGTATTTGGTTCGTGATTTCTGTTATATATATATATTTTTTTTTACTAATCAGTAATAACGGATTGATGTGTATACCAAGATATCACATAGAGTCATAAGCCTCATACATGGGGTTTACTGTGCAAATATCTAAAACTTCAGGCATCCGAGCAGATAAACCTCCACACGGGAAGCATAAGAAAAATCCGTCTTCACGTATACATTCTAAACCAGAACTTCAGTCATGATCTTTATCATATTTACATTTTTTTTCCCCTCTTCGAAATATAAATCACATGCTATTAGTAACCGTTGTTTTCTGGTCTATGCTATTTCTCGTTTTCATAATAACAGATTCCGTCGTAAAGCAGAGGATACGAGGGGCAGTCCAAAAAGTTTGGGAAACACCGTATGAAATAATATGACAGGGTCAATATGTTTTTCTATTACGAGGACTGTGGCTCTGGTTCATTTCACCCTTGTGGTATCATTTTGTTGTTTCAGGCCGAGACTTTGAACTATAACATCTGAAATATATATATATATATATATATATATATATATATATATATATATATATATATATATATATATATATATATATATATATATATATATATAATTTTCCAAAAGAAGGAACAGAGAAGGGGGCCAGGTGAGGATTTCCCTCAAAGGCCCAGTCCTCTGTTCTTAACGCTACCTCGCTAATGCGGGAAATGGCGAATAGTATGAAATATATATATATATATATATATATATATATATATATATATATATATATATATATATATATATATATATATATATATATATATATATATAAATATTTGCCGCCAACGAAAAAAAGTCTGTGACAAAAGTCCATCAACGTGTGCATAGCCGCACATGATGCTGGTGTCTCGCCATCTGCCACAGTAACAAGATGGAGTGTAGAAGAAAGTAGCCAACGGTCGTGACGGTCTCAGAATGACCGCTTCTCCTCTCCTCCCTCGTTAGGACGAGCCTTCAGACGCTAGCGATGAGGCCACCTGTGAACGAGTTCGAGAACTTGATCATGGCAACTCTAGCACAGGGATGGCATTGAGAGAAACTGGCACTGAAGCCAAGAGTTTCTCACGGAAGCGTCAGGACCATCACCCATGAGCATTGAGGCATGTCCAAGGCTTTCTGTAGGGTGGGTGATCGGAGCTTCGGTGTTCTGGATTGACACAAGAGAGTTCCGTGAAATTCCGAGTTGCTCGAACAGTATCAAACCAAAAGAGCCAAATGTCCGTCTTTTTTTCGATGACGAGGGATGAGACCTGAATCCATCCCGGTAGTCCCAGTGGTGTATCCCACAATATATTTACTAAAAACAAATCTCCATCATGTGTGGTAAAGTAATCCATTTTCTTCGGATGCCTCCACCTGTCTCATCTTCAACAAAAGATGTTTCAAATGTCATATTTCCCTCAGATGTTTTGCACAGATGTTTCAAGTTTATACATGTGGCTCACAGGTGTTTTTAGCTGTATAGTCGTAGCCCAGCGGATGCTACAGCGTCTCCTCCTGGACATGTCTTCCATAATCCACCGCTGGTTGTTCGGAAGTGATCCTTTATACTTCTAGTTAATGTCCCTAGCAATGCTGTCTTTCTAGCAGGTGTCCCCTTTCCCAGCAGATGCTCCCAGCACTTTAAGCCTCCCAGGGCGTGTTTCAAACAGTCTGTCTAATCCAAGCACGTGTTAACACCAGTCCTGACTACTTACATGTATGAGTTTCTGATAGTACACATGTTTAAACAGATGTTTTCATTGATTTGGCTATCCTTTCAGCAGGTATTTCCGTAGAGACCATATCCTACAGCAGATGTTTTCAGTCCTATAGTCCCTCAAAGAGAGATGTTCCTCCGCAATATATTTCCCCAGTCAGATGTTTCGTGCAATAGATGGCCACCACAGTCCCAGAAGAGGAGTTGTAAAGATTCTGTTCCCACAAAACAAAGGTTCCCACGAATTTTAGTCCCTCACTGAACAGAAGCTTCCACTGGTGTAGTAACTCACAAACAGCGAGTCCCACTGACTGGGTGTCTCACAAACAGAGGCACTCCACTAATGTCCCTCTCATGAACAAATGCTCCACATCATCCCCAACAGATGTGCCCGACATATGTTTAACCCCCCCAGACAGATGTTAGTAACAGTATGATTCACCTCTGCTGCTGGTCTGGATTGCAGGCACTGATCTGGTCGAGGATCTGTTGCATGATGTTCTCACTCGAGTCCACCACCGACACCGTCGACGCCGCCTGGCTCTGCGGGACCTGAAGGGGAAGCAGAAGAAGAAGGCCGGAGTTATATGGTGAGTACTGTCGTGAGGGGTCGTCTGTCATTACTGATGTTAGTTATATGGTCACCTGGGGGGAATTAGTGGCTATGTGGAGGCATAGAAACTAACATGTGGAGCTTAGATGCCACGAACGTGACAAAGGTGACCCTATGGAAAGCTCATAAGGTTTTCATGAACGTATGAGAATTGACCAGAAGAAAATACACATGCTAAGCTCAGTACATTTATAGGGATACACTTATGTGTGCCATCACCTCTATATAGTTTACGTAGTACTTTATGGAAGGTGAGATGACTAGGGGAGTTGGGAAACCTAGATAACAGAGGACCTGATGGGCTACAACGAGGTTATCTGCTGGAGGACAGCTATAGCATTCTCCATTCTTAATGTATATTGTGAGAAGACAGTAAAGCAGGTAGGTTATTATTATTATTATGTGCAGGTAGAGGGATTTCCGTAAATGAGAGGAGTTGTAGAATATGTGATGTATGGGGTGAGGGGATGCAACAAGTTACAAGAGACAAGAAACTGGAATAGCAAGTTTTACATTTGGGTTCAAAGGAAAGAGAACAGCAGAAGGCACTGACGAACTCCCGAGACACTCCAGACCTTCTGGCATGACATGCTTATGAGGCTGGACGTATGGCTGGAGGGAAAAGATGAACATCAGAAGTGGAGCAAGAGGAATGACAGGTAAGAAACGGGTGTCTAACTTTGGTGATAATAGAGACGGTGTCGCCTCACGTTGGTTGTATGTAAGATAGAGTTTTCTCACGTTAATGTGGGGTGCGGGTGGGGAGGGGGTGATAAGTGAGAGTGTGGCCTCATTCTGAGAGCGTCGCCTCACTTTAGAGGTAGGTAAGACAGTTTTCTTTTTTTTTTCACGTTGGCAGAGAGACTACAAATAAGACCATGTTGTCTGACCTCGTTGGTTAAGTGAGACAGTGTCGCCTCACTTTATGATAAGATAGAGCTTTCTCACGTTGGTGTTAAGCAAGACAGTGCTACCTCGTTCTTAGTGATGAGCAAAAAAGCGCTTCCCGCTCTGAAGACAAACAAGACAGTGTTAGATAGGATGACAAGTGTGTTATGGACGTGTTGTCAGAGGGGACTTATTTGCCGGGATATAAGGAGACCAGAGGGCGAAGCCATCCCTCATCGAGACTCCGTTTCCTCCAGCAGTGCGGGGTAAGGCCTTTAACCCGCCACCTCACCTGGAGCTTGGGAGATATTCTCTCCATGAGGGCCGTGATGGAGCGGATGTAGGGCTCTAGTTGCTGGGCGATGATCATCAACCGCTTGTTCTCGTCCCGCAGGCTGGCCACGTCATTCACCTGGCCCGGGGGGAAACAACAGGTCAGGTCAGGTCAGCCTAGGTCAGGACTGGTCTCTAAATGATATCTCTACATTGAAGTGAAAAATATAGATCACAAGTTATTTCTGAGAATTAGATGCTCCCACCAAACATCGTTTGACAGAAGGAATAGATGTTCATTTGTCTGTTTTGGGATGGTATTAAAAAAAAATGTGTTCTGATTCCAGACGAACAAAATGTTTTCTCCTGATGGAAGTTTGTAGTAACGACTGGTCTTCATAATGCGAGTCTCAGGGAAGGAAAGTTTGGAACAGGCAAATCTCTTCATTACCCAGTGTGTGTGTGTGTGTGTGTGTGTGTGTGTGATTCACAGTCGTACCTGAGATTGGAAAACTTCCTGCTCGGCGTACACCCTCTGGATCTGCTCGTCCCAGGCCGAGTCGAAGACGGCCCTCAGCTCCTCCAGTTCGTCCGTGTAGGCGCGGAACTCGTCCTCGAGGGCGGCGCACTCCCGGACGATCTCCTCGACCCGGCCCCGTCGCGTCAAGCACCTCCTGAGGGTGACGTCCCGGTGCAGCTCCTGAGCTTCTTCTTTTAATCTCGTGAACTTGCCGGTCAGTTCTTGCTGTGGGGAGGAAGGGGAGATGATCGGTTCTTATGGTGGGGAGGAAGGGGAGATGATCAGTTCTTACAGTGGGGAGGAAGGGGAGATGATCAGTTCTTACAGTGGGAAGGAAGGGGAGATGATCAGTTCTTACAGTGGGGAGCAAGGGGAGATGATCAGTTCTTACAGTGGGGAGCAAGGGGAGATGATCAGTTCTTACAGTGGGGAGGAAGGGATATGATCAGTTCTAGCAATGGGAGGAAGAGATAATGATCTGTTCTTTCTGTGGGAAGGACTAGAAGATGATCCCTTCTTGCTGTGGGGAGGAAATGATGATCAGTTCTTGATGTAAAGAATAAAGATGATCAGTTCTGTCTGTGAGGAATGAGAGAAGGTGATTAGTTCTTGTCATGGACAGTAAGAGATGATCAATTATTGTGTTAGGGAGCTAGATAAGGTGATTAATACTTGCTGTGGGGAGTTAGAGGAGATAATGGTGAATTGATTGCGTCGGTCAGCTTTTGCTGTGGGTAACAAGAGACTTGATGATGATAGGATTGTGTGTGTGTGTGTGTGTGTGTGTGTGTGTGTGTGGCTTTGCTGTAGATGCAATATGACTTCTGAGTTTATGTATAGAGCGTTCAGGTAAGACATACGTTCACGTTGTGATATTATATTTTTTACATTAAGAATTGTTGCAGTTCTTCGTCATATTTATAATTTTCACCCACATTTTGAGCGGCACAATTACAATTAACTTTATCAGTGATTAATTCGTAATAGCTCAATAATAACAAGCAAGTCTGACCTAAATCTCTGTTTAATAACAAGTAACTTTCCCTAAATTCAGTCTCAACAACAAGGCTATTCAGAGAACTGAAAAGAAAGGATAAGATGAAGAACACCAAGATGAAAGATATTAGACGTATTAGACGTATTAGAAGTGATAGAAAATATTAAGCCATGTACCAGGAATGGAAGGCGCAACATACGCCAAGAAACATTCCGAAGGTGCCTACCAGAACGTCTTAGTAAGAGATGGATGAAGGGCATCAAGAGCTCGCTCATAAGAAGAGGGATAAGACACTGGAAGAAGCTGAAGAAAATGAATCACGAGGGCAGGAACGAGTGGAGAATATTGACTGGAAGGCTTGCGACTCAGAGACACTACTGAGTCAAACCCGGCCTCTAGTGGGAAGGGTAACAGAGAACGAGTAACTTACCCTAAATTTATTTTCGTGCGTCTTGCAGTGCTCGGCGAAGGGCCCTCCGCTCTCGAGGATCTTGAGCTTGGCGGCGGAGAGGGATCGTCTGGAACCGGGCATCCCAAAGGGCGCGGGGCCCATCACCGAGGCTGCCGAGGGCGGCCGCGACGCGCACCCGCCGTCCGACGACTGCTTCTCACTGCACCCTGATGATCCTGTTGGGGAGGTCCTCTGGTTAACGTTCGACATCGAAGTACATTGGTTAGGTTTGATTTCGAAGTCCTCCGCTTTGCGTATAACTTCGAGGGCCTCCGGTCACGTTCGACTCCGAGGTCCTGTGATTGGACTTCGAAGTCATCAGGTTACGGTTGACTTAGATGTCCTCTGCTTACGTTTGACTTCGATGTGATGAGGTTCTAAACCACGGCATGTAAAAGTCTAGCAGTTATTGTTGGCAAAGTTTTTTTTTGTGCGTATGGCATCTAGAGTCAGTATGTGTTTGACGTAGCGTTCTCGTGCGTGAATGGGAGATTCCAACAAGACATTATGTACGGTTCTAAAGAATGATATGCGCGGTGTTTCAAAAGTACGATATGTACGTTCTTTTTTTTGTACTCGTATGCAGGCTTTAGAAACAAAAGCCTGAAGCACAAAGCACCATATGAAGAGGTTGAGACCTAGAGTATGATGTATAGAGACCGAGCACGAGAGATTCCGAGACCTAAATTGCGGTATAGAGTGACCTAGAGATCGTGATGAACATCCGCCAGTAAAACAGGAGATTTGTGGTGGGAAAGATGTAAATATAGATAGTTCAAGTCTAGGGTGTTCAGTAACTTAGGAATCCTTTGGTACAGCGCAGCGCTAGAGGATTTCAGTAGAGTATTGTAGAGTTCAAGTGTCTCGTTAGTACATGGAGAGTCCAAGTAGATCTCGTTAACCTGAGGGTGTGACCAGAGGGCCTCTGTCCACTCATACCTTACCTGAACTTGGAGGATTCCATTGTACCTACAACATACCCAGAGGACGTTACCAGAGGAGTCCTCATCTACCTTCACGGTATCTGAGGGCATGTCTACACGGGTTCTCACCTATTTATACCATACCTGAAGGCATGACGACCAGGATCCCCCACCCATCTGCACCATACTGACTTGACGATGAGGTTTACATCAACGCACAAAACCTGCACTTCCCACCGACACCATGTACAAAGCCAGGACTATGAAGGGGGTCCGCCCACCCACAGTTATGAAGCCATAATTCGGGGACCACCACCCATGTTCCGTCCCCACCCATCACTACTACACCATGGCGTACCTGAGGGCGAGATGCTGGGGGGTCCTCCAAAGTTTTACGCTTCCCCCAAGGGACATGATTCGGAGGCCTGTACTCAGGTCTCACTCCCGCCCATCACCACTACACTATGGCGTACCTGAAGGCATGATGCTGGGGTCTCCTCTGCCCTTGCCGACGACGGAGAGGAGGGGTTCAAGGCTTCGGGAGAACTCGCTCTTAAAGTTACTTCGAACCTGGCTGCTCTGGCCCGGCCTGGGGAAAGAACTTTGAGTGAAAAAGTAAATTACTTTTTATGGAAGGAAATATATATGTGACGGGGCACAGCCTTATTCTTAGTGTTAGTTTATGGAGTGATGTGTCAATCACTCTTATAGGGGAAAATGTACGTAACATCATATGCTTCTATTAGGTTGTCTGATCGACACTCTGTGTGAGTGGCTCAAACACGTCACATATATTTAGCTGCAGGTGTTACATGGGAGATTTGGGATGCCTACGTACATACGTACATGCATACACAAGAACATGCTCCTACCTATATACGCTCACCCATACGCATGCGCTCGTGCGCTCACAAACACGTGGATTCACACACACACACGCACACACACACACACACACACACACACACACACACACGGGCATCCGTGATAAAGTGATTAGCGGTGCTGACTATGTTTCAGCACGGTTCAGCCTACTGGTCAATAGATGGGTACATGGATAAGGACTGTATGTGTGTGTGTGCGCGCACAGATACATGGGAGTATAGAGATAGTACATTTATACAGGGCGGGGAGAACACGAGTGTGAAACTGTTTCCCCGTAACACACATGTAATGCTCACACACACACACACACACACACACGTGAACGCACCTACACCTGAAATATATATATATATATATATATATATATATATATATATATATATATATATATATATATATATATATATATATATATATGAACGCGCACTTTTCACAGAACACATAATGCCTTCCAACAGCAAGGATTCGATCCCGCACCATTTGCGTATCCTACCCGGCAACCACGCAAATAGTGTAGGATTCAAATCCTTGCTGTTGGAGGTCATTATGTGATATATATATATATATATATATATATATATATATATATATATATATATATATATATATATATATATATATATATATATATATATATATATATATATATATATATATGAGACAGAGAGAGAGTGAAAGAGATGATGATATAGATGGACATATAGACATAAGGACAGACTGGTAGTTACACAAAGATACACTGAAAGATACACTGTAGAAACAGAATGGCAGACAAACTAGAGGATGACAGGATAGACAGACATGTCTACTTATAGACCAAAAAAAGATACGAAAAGTAACAAGGATGCACAAGACGAGGACAGAAGTGAGACGTCAACTCATGTATTTGTTTGAAGACACTGTGGACGTGTAATGATTCCTGTGCTTAGTATGATTAGCAACTCACGGTGGATATTTTGAGTCATACTATGTGCCGTGTGTGTGTGCGTGTTTGTATCATACTAAGTGTGTAAGAGAGATAGTTATCATTTGACGTAGCTCTAGGTACTAAGTACTGTTGAAGTCCTACAAGCTGATAGATTTCCTGTATCAAGTGTGTGTGTGTGTGTCATGGTGAGTGTGATGATGAGTGTAAGTATTCGTGTATCTTATCAGTCATTCTGAGTGTGACTGTTGACTGACAATGACTTGTCGTGAGTGTGAGATATGCTGTGTTGTATACTTCACACTGAGTGCGTTGTGGATTTTGTCACTCACGCTGAATGAGGGTTAAGTTATAATGACTGTGTGTAAAGTCACACTAAGTGTGCCTGTGAATATCGGGGCATACGGGGGTTGAGGGGGTGTTGGGGCTTGGCTTTGCATGGATTTGCTGTGTGAATTTGATTAATGTCGTTCTGCATGATTGATGACGGAATGAGGCATTGATAGCCGACTGGGTGATCAACACGGTTGATCGGCGGATTACATGATAGAGAGGTTGGGTGTAGGGAGAGAGAGAGAGAGAGAGAGAGAGAGAGAGAGAGAGAGAGAGAGAGAGAGAGAGAGAGAGGGATGGCGGAAGAGTCCTGATGGACTGGGGATTATTGCAGAATGGGGCGATTACTACGGAAACGTGGACACTGAAAATGGCCTGAAAGACGGACGAGGGAATTTATGATCAGTTTTTGGACTAATTTATGGACGTTCGGGGATTAATCATGCACTAAAGTCATACCAGCGGATTTGGGATTAATGATGGACTTGTAGGGGAGGGGATTTATACAGTTGCTCCAAAAAACAAATTACCCTCCTTACCCTCCGTCCTTTGGGGGTCGCCATACCACACGTACAGAAGGCCATTTTCGTAAACATCAAGACAAAAGCTTAGGACACGAGAGACACAAAAGGGGAAGTAAACAAACAAACAAACAAACAGGAAAGTGGTGGAGTTGATTTACGATAACAGCGGACAGATGAGCACTAATTATTAGGGGGGGGGCAAAGGGATAGTATTACTGTTTACATGGGTACACTATTTACAGGTGGTATTACCCCCCATTATCCATAAAAGGGGGATCGAGTCATCAGGCCATATCATAAAATAGAAGGTCATCGTAAAGTCTTAAAGGTAATCAGAAAGTCATTTTGTAATCATAAAGGTAATCGTGAAATGATTTTGTCAAAATATAGTGAATATGATTTTGTAAATGTAAAAAGTAGTCATGAGGTCATTTTGTAAACTAAAGATAATCGTAGTCATTTAGTAAACATCCACGTAATTGTAAGGTTATTATTCTAAACATAAAGGTAATTCTGAAGACATTTTTAAGCATAAAGGTAATCGTAAAGTCATTTTGTAAACATAAGGGTCATCGCAGTCGTTTTGTGGGCAAAAGTGATCATAGTCAATTTTGTAAACATCAAGGTAATCTAAAGGTAATTATGATTGGTGCATAATACGATTTATGATACACAAGCAACTTATATAAGTGAGTAAGCAATAAAGTTAGGCTCAAGTAGGCGACCTAACTCTGCAATGGTGTTATTAAATCTACGTAAAGTTAAGGACACAGAGGCTATGCTGCCGATTTTGGGCGACGCTATGCCGATCGGTTGCCTTATCCGAAGAAACCTCTATGCTCTAGCTTAATATAGCAGAGCATAGCTGGTGATTTATAGCATGTCGAGAACAGCCTTGAACACGTACGAAGGTACCACCTTCAGCAAGGGGTCGTACCGCCGTGCTCAAGGGTCGTTCGACCGTGTTCAAAAAGGAGTCATTTAAGTCCTGGTCGGCAGAATGTCGGCAGAATAGCCTCATATCTGTCATACCTTAACTAAAACATGCAGGGATGACACTAGGAACCAAAAAAAGATATATTTCTTCTCCTATTGTAAATTGACATTATACATTCCCCGTCATCACAACACTTCGTGGTCAATTAAAAGTAATGATTACTCTGTGAAATGTGAAAAAAAGAAAAAAAAAATAACTTGATATAGAGATCTTGTGCCATAATGATGGGCAGACATGATAGCATCAGTGAGGATAACGTAAAGCGTTCTCTGAGCAACGCATGACAGTCATTACTGCAGTTATTCTAGCGTGAACATCGTGACGTCAGCACAACATATAAACATCATGACGTCAGCACAACACGAACATCATGACGTCAGCACAACATAAACATCGTGAAGTCAGCACAACACCAAAGACTTCAATGCCAGTGCAACATGAACATCAGAGCGTCAGCACATCATGGCACATCAAGACGTCATTGCTACGTGTACAGTATGATGTCAGCGCAACATAAACATATAAGATGTGAGTACAACATAAACATCAAGGCGTCAGCACAAACTGAACAATTACAGTGTCAGGAGAACATAAACATCACGGTGTTGGCGCAGCATGGACACATATGGTGTCAGCACAACATAAACATGAAGGTATCAGCATAACTCAAACATCACAGTGTCAGCACAACATAACATGAAGGTGTCAGCACAACTCAAACATCACAGTGTCAGCACAACATAACATGAAGGTGTCAGCACAACTCAAACATCACAGTGTCAGCACAACATAACATGAAGGTGTCAGCACAACTTAAACATTACAGTGTCAGCACAACATAAACAGTTACAGTGTAAATACCTCATAAACATCATGGTGTCAGCACAACATAAACTTAACATCACCAACGCGAAATTAAATGTTTCTCAAAAAAATATCCTCACAACCAAATCAGTTTCGCTGCATCGAGGTACCACAGCGTCAGCGCCAGCAACACTATGCTGACATAATCATATCACAGCGTCAGCGCCAGCAACACTACGCTGACACGATCATACCACAGCGTCAGCGCCAGGAGCACTATGCTGACATAATCGATCCTAAACGTAACACTGGGATGAAATCCTCACCCGCTAGAGAACACTGTGTTCGAAGTGGAAATCAACTCGATGGTGTGTGACGACACGAACGGTCCGAACACGAGCGCCTCTGGCGGAGAACGGCAAGAATCCACGAACGGATTCTGCCGCTTTAGTAAAGAATACAACGAATACTAAAAGAATGTTGCGGATTAGTATCATCCTGTACGGGCGGGCGGGAACTGAATGAAAAAAAATCCGTCCTTGCGGGTGACACTTCCTAAACAAAAATTTACTTCAACACTGAATTTTTCTTTTGCCAGTTTTCTTTAAATTGTGTGAGTGACATAATTCTCTCTCTCTCTCTCTCTCTCTCTCTCTCTCTCTCTCTCTCTCTCTCTCTCTCTCTCTCTCTCTCTCTCTCTCTCTCCTCTCTCTCTCTGTATATATATATATATTTTAACTTTCTAAAAGGGGAAACAGAAGAAGGAGTAACGCGGGGAGTGCTCATCCTCCTCGAAGGCTCAGATTAGGGTGTCTAAATGTGTGTGGATGTAATCAAGATGAGAAAAAAGGAGAGATAGGTAGTATGTTTGAGGAAAGGAACCTGGATGTTTTGGCTCTGAGTGAAACGAAGCTCAAGGGTAAAGGGGAAGAGTGGTTTGGAAATGTCTTGGGAGTAAAGTCAGGGGTTAGTGAGAGGACAAGAGCAAGGGAAGGAGTAGCGCTACTCCTGAAACAAGAGTGGTGGGAGTATGTAGAGTGTAAGAAAGTAAACTCTAGATTGATATGGTTAAAACTGAAAGTGGATGGAGAGAGATGGGTGATTATTGGTGCATATGCACCTGGGCATGAGAAGAAAGATCATGAGAGGCAAGTGTTTTGGGAGCAGCTGAGTGAGTGTGTTAGTAGTTTTGATGCACGAGACCGAGTTATAGTGATGGGTGATTTGAATGCAAAGGTGAGTAATGTGGCAGTTGAGGGAATAATTGGTGTACATGGGGTGTTCAGTGTTGTAAATGGAAATGGTGAAGAGCTTGTAGATTTATGTGCTGAAAAAGGACTGGTGATTGGGAATACCTGGGTTAAAAAGAGAGATATACATAAGTATACGTATGTCAGTAGGAGAGATGGCCAGAGAGCGTTATTGGATTACGTGTTAATTGATAAGCGCGTGAAAGAGAGACTTTTGGATGTTAATGTGCTGAGAGGTGCAACTGGAGGGATGTCTGATCATAATCTTGTGGAGGCGAAGGTGAAGATTTGTAGAGGTTTTCAGAAAGAAGAGAGAATGTTGGGGTGAAGAGAGTGGTGAGAGTAAGTGAGCTTGGGAAGGAGACTTGTGTGAGGAAGTACCAGGAGAGACTGAGTACAGAATGGAAAAAGGTGAGAACAAAAGACATAAGGGGAGTGGGGGAGGAATAGGACGTATTTAGGGAAGCAGTGATGGCTTGCGCAAAAGATGCTTGTGGCATGAGAAGCGTGGGAGGTGGGCAGATTAGAAAGGATAGTGAGTGAGGGGATGAAGAAGTAAGATTGCTAGTGAAAGAGAAGAGAGAGGCATTTGGACGATTTTTGGTGGGCAATTACTGGGAGATGTATAAAAGAAAGAGGCAGGAGGTCTAGAGAAAGGTGCAAGAGGTGAAAAAGAGGGCAAATGAGAGTTTGTGTGAGAGAGTATCATTAGATTTTAGGGGGAATAAAAAGATGTTTTGAAAGGAGGTAAATAAAGTGCGTAAGACAAGGGAATCAATGGGAACTTTAGTGAAGGGGGCTAATGGGGAGGTGGTAACAAGTAGTGGTGATGTGAGAAGGAGATGAGTTGAGTATTTTGAAGGTTTGTTGAATGTGTTTGATGATAGAGTGGCAGATAAAGGGTGTTTTGGTCGAGGTGGTGTGCAAAGTGAGAGGGTTATGGAGAATGATTTAGTAAACAGAGAAGAGGTAGTAAAAGCTTTGCGGAAGATGAAAGGCGGCAAGGCAGCGGGTTTGGATGGTATTGCAGTGGAATTTATTAAAAAAGGGGGTGATTGTATTGTAGACTGGTTGGTAAGGTTATTTGATGTATGTATGGCTCCTGGTAAGGTGCCTGAGGATTGGCGGAATGCTTGTATAGTGACATTGAACAAAGGCAAAGGGGATTAAAGTGAGCGCTCAAGTTACAGAGGTATAAGTCTATTGAGTATTCCTGGGAAATTATATGGGAGGGTATTGATTGAGAGGGCGAAGGCATGCACAGAGCATCAGATTGGGGAAGAGCAGTGTGGTTTCAGAAGTGGTAGAGGATGTGTTTGCTTTGAAGAATGTATGTGAGAAATACTTAGAAAAGCAAATGGATTTGTATGTAGCATTTATGGATCTGGAGAAGGCATATGATAGAGTTGATAGAGATGCTCTGTGGAAGGTATTAAGGATATATTGTGTGGGAGGCAAGTTGTTAGAAGCAGTGAAAAGTTTTTATCGAGGATGTAAGGCGTGTGTACGTGTAGGAAGAGAGGAAAGTGATTGGTTCTCAGTGAATGTTGGTTTGCGGCAGGGGTGTGTGATGTCTCCATCGTTGTTTAATTTGTTTATGGATGGGGTTGTTAGGGAGGTGAATGCAAGAGTTTTGGAAAGAGGGGCAAGTATGCAGTCTGTTATGGATGAGAGAGCTTGGGAAGTGAGTCAGTTGTTGTTCGGTGATGATACAGCGCTGGTGGCTGATTCGTGTGCGAAACTGCAGAAGCTGGTGACTGAGTTTGGTAGTGTGTGAAAGAAGAAAGCTGAGAGTAAATGTGAATAAGAACAAGGTTATTAGGTACAGTAGGGTTGAGGGACTAGTCACTTGGGAGGTAGGTTTGAATGGAGAAAAACTGGAGGAAGTAAAGTGTTTTAGATAGCTGGTAGTGGATCTGGCAGCGGATGCAACCATGGAAGCGGAAGTGAATCATAGGGTGGGGAGGGGGCAAAAGTTCTGGGAGCGTTGAAGGATGTGTGGAAGTCGAGAACATTATCTCGGAAAGCAAAAATGGGTATGTTTGAAGGAATAGTGGTTCCAACAATGTTATATGGTTGCGAGGCGTGGGCTATAGATAGAGTCGTGCGGAGGAGGGTGGATGTGCTGGAAATGAGATGTTTGAGGACATTATGTGGTGTGAGGTGGTTTGATCGAGTAAGTAATAATAGAGTAAGAGAGATGTGTGGTAATAAAAAGAGTGTGGTTGAGAGAGCAGAAGAGCGTGTTTTGAAATGGTTTGGTCACATGGAGAGAATGAGTGAGGAAAGATTGACCAAGAGGATATATGTGTCAGAGGTAGAGGGAACGAGGAGAAGTGGGAGACCAAATTGGAGGTGGAAAGATGGAGTGAAAAAGATTTTGTGTGATCGGGGCCTGAACATGCAGGAGGGTGAAAGGAGGGCAAGGAATAGAGTGAATTGGAACGATGTAGTATATCGGGGTTGACGTGCTGTCAATGGATTGAACCAGGGCATGTGAAGCGTCTGGGGTAAACCATGGAAAGTTGTGTGTGGCCTGGATGTGGAAAGGGAGCTGTGGTTTCGGTGCATTATTACATGACAGCTAGAGACTGAGTGTGAACGAATGTGGCCTTTGTTGTCTTTTCCTAGCGCTACCTCGCACACATGAGGGGGGAGGGTTTTTTTATTTCATGTGTGGCGGGGTGGCGATGGAAATGAATAGGGGCAGACAGTATGAATTATGTACATGTGTATATATGTATATGTCTGTGTGTGTGTATATATATGTATATGTTGAGATGTATAGGTATGTATATTTGCGTGTGTCGACTTGTATGTATATACATGTGTATGTGGGTGGGTTAGGCCATTCTTTCGTCTGTTTCCTTGCGCTACCTCGCAAACGCGGGAGACAGCGATAAAGCAAAATAAATGAATAAATATATATATATATATATATATATATATATATATATATATATATATATATATATATATATGTATATATATATATATATATATATATATATATATATATATATATATATATATATATATATATATATATATATATATATATATATATATATACACTCACATACCGTGATATATATTTCAAGGGTTGTCATCACACACAGAGCCCCTCTCATGTCCTTATCAGATGCCACGTTTGTCAGTACACAAGACCCTTCCCTCCCCCCTCCTCCGTCGCTAGATGTCAGCAATTCCGATCTCGCCAAATGTCATGGTTGCCACCAGACGTAGCCATCTCAGAACATGACCGCAAATGACCTCCCTCAAATGACCCAGTACTGGATATCCTACAACGTTAAATCACAAGATTTCAAGATTCTTCTATTAACATCACGCATTTCGCGTGCCCGAAGGCAGACGATATGGACATTTTTTGCATACACCCTGCTCTTAGCTAAAGCATTACCTTCCCGGCGACCCGAATCGAGAGGGACTCGAACCTGCTGCATTTGTTTCTTTATAAAGACAACAGCAAAGTGTTGGTATCTCTAGCACGGCCCAGGAACATTTGTGTGTCATTGATGCGGTACTGCCTCTCACCCCGACCCTTCATGAGCCTCGGCGGGAAGCGAGCTTGAATTATTCACTTCATACAAAGCGAGCTTGAAATATTCTACGTCCTCGAAGTTCACACGAGGCGACTCAAAAGTGCCCCAGTACTTGTACACACCACCACCACCACACACCTCGTCCACGGAGGACACAGTCAGTCGTCGGCCACAAGGAAGGAACCTCAGGAGGAAGATGTGTTTTTCTATCTTATCACAAGAGGGTGGTGTACTCCTGGCGAGGGAAGGGTTGTTTTTGAAAGTTTTCCCCGGACGATGTAGGGTCGGTTAGGAGGGGATTGGGAGGGAGAGGGGTGTGGGGGGGTCTCTTGGATCTCACCCTGAATCAATTATGCCCAAGATGAATGAGGGATCGGGTTCTTGTGAACCCCCGGACTAAATTTAGTCGTAGCGTGAGTCGACGACGATGACAGACAGCCGTACGCCAATGGGAGGAGGAATTAATTAGAGGGCCGACACGGCATCAACAACAACAACCATCATGGATATCTTAGGGAAGGACGGGAACGGAAGCTTTAATTAACACGACGCGAAACTGGAAGTTGCTCAGAGAAACATTAATTTCTTGATATAAACATTTTCGAGAGGCAGACGAACAGCGAGGACGACATAAGACACACTAGGCAAGAACATCTTGGACGGGTGTAGATGCACGTTGCGAGATGCATTGACCATTCAAAAAAGGAATTAGTAAACACAAGAGCGTATTATCGAGAATTTTACAAGTGTTAAAGGTCGTAAGTGACGTACAAAATCGGGAATCAACGTTACCATTAAAGACATTACAGCGAGATTCACAGAAATGTAATCACAAACTGATGTACGGATATATGAATAGATGTGATTGGAAAGTGATCGCAGCTGAACACGAAAACGTTGTGGACGGACGTATCAACGTGGACGAGAAAGAGAAATGGAACACTCTCCTTATGATGATTAAATGAACGCTTGTAGAATAAGAATGAACATAGAAAGAACATTTATATTGAGAATAGAAAACGTGACGAAACAGAATTGGAAGAGATGATATGGGAGGAGGTCTAACTACCCCCGTATCTTCTCCGTGTTGTGCATCAAAGGCCACTGAGAGGGTATGGCGCTAGGGGGCGCTGAAAATCCTCCACTCCTGCATCATCGCTTTCTAAAGGCAGGAACAGCAGAAGGAGCCAAGCGAGGATTACATCGCTCTGTAGCTATGCTTTATCCCTGACGCAACCTCGTTAAAATGGAGATTTATCGGAAAGAAAAAAAAAGGATGGAGAGAGAGAGAGAGAGAGAGAGAGAGAGAGAGAGAGAGAGAGAGAGAGAGAGAGAGAGAGAGAGAGAGAGAGAGAGTGTGTGTGTGTGTGTGTGTGTGTGTGTGTGTGTGTGTGTTCCAGTCTTTTGCATTCGCGAGACACTGTCGTCAACCAGCTCCCGACTACTCCTAAATTCACAGTGACCGGGTGGAGGTCTGGGGTTGTAGGAACCCGCTGCCTGGAGTTGTGAGGGACGGGCGAGGTGCTCCACACGTGAATACTGAGATGAAGAACAGATCTAGTCTCTCTGCCACGTCTTGACATCATTGCACCATCCCTTGCGTGATCCCTTCTAAGACCTCCCTAGCCAGCCAGGGTGTAGAGGTAAGAGGTATAGACCCTCTTAAGGGTCTTTCCTCTTAATTCGACTAAATTTTCTTCGAACGTTGTGTGATATTTTTCTGCATTGGACGATGTTTTATGAAACGGTTAGGTATTTCCTCCATAACTCTGCGTGTGTGTGTGTGTGTGTGTGTGTGTGTGTGTGTTGGCGGGCGCCACCTGTTCGAATTTACACTGCGAGCGAATAGCCACGTCAGTGATGCTGTGTCACTGGGAGTACATTTTACTCAGAGAACCTCTCATTGGTCCTGTGGTAATAGATAATTGATTATGATGAATGATGATAATCTCTCTCTCTCACACACACACACACACACACACACACACACACACACACACATATATATATATATATATATATATATATATATATATATATATATATATATATATATATATATATATATATATATATATATATATATATATATATATATATATATAATATGAAGTGTTTTTATCTTTTGAAATGAGGCGTAATATATAGAAAATAGGAAAAAAAAATAATCGGATAGAAATGAGTTAGAGAGTTTGCTCTTCAAAAGAAAAAAAAAAAGATTAAATATTGAAATACATCAATCGTCGTCAGCCATAGACCAACCCTCCCCCCATCCCTCCACCTCCCATCCCTCCTCTGGTTTTCACGGCCCCAATCGTCATAACTATTATTTGTAAAAAAAAGAAAAAAAAAACAAAAAAAACCCCACCCCACCCCTTTTTCCAGCAGCGCCACCCGCTCGCCGCGTCGTGACTGACACTCGTGTATCAGTTGTCATTCGGAACTTGTCCAACCATTGTTTATCTCGTCCTCTGCCGTGTTGGTACGACTGTTGCCACCACCGCGCTGTGGTGGAGGGAGGCAGGGAGGGAGGGAGGAGGAAAGGGCCTGTGTACCGATCTCTGTAGGTATTGCTTGAGAACAGTGAATTATGCTCTAGTTCTTCATGTGAGTTCCGTTTTGGTTCATGATCAAGGAATGTAAAAGAAGGAAAGTAAGGTGATATTTATGTAGGCTTCAGTGGTGTAGCGGTTCAAAGCGTTCCTGACCTCACGTGATGCATTCACGGGACCGTCGTGGTTAAGGGTTCGAATCCCAGTTGTGGCGGTGGGTCTACAGTCAACCCAACCGTTCATCCATCCCTATGTGTTGGTCGATGAAATGGGTACCTGGCTTAGGCTAGCGTATATATATATATATATATATATATATATATATATATATATATATATATATATATATATATATATATATATATATATATAAATATATATATATATATATATATATATATATATATATATATATATATATATATATATATATATATATATATATATATATATATCGTTAATGAGATGGCCTTGATTAGGGCTTCAGTTGCCCCTGCCGACTCAGCCAACATTAGAAAAAGATATTTGGCCTCAACGCAATTACACTAGAGAACTGAATTACCCTGGTTTTTCCCCTGATTACTTTTGAGGTGATATTGGGGGAAGGTCGTTTAAGGAGATTCTCTCATTTCCTCTTTTTTTTTTTTTCCTTTACGTACATTGAGGAAAAGCATCCCAAACATTTTGTTTAAAATCCAGAAAATCACTTAAAGACATTCGGGTCTTAGATGTAAATGAAGTCAGGTCTGACATTAGATACATGAACACACTCTCTCTCATATTACACTCTAACTGCGATGTTTGAGTCACCTCTTCCCTTCTCCATCACATTTATTCATTAGTTTTATGTACATATTTGTGTATATATTTTTTTTAATTTTCCAAAAGAAGGAACAGAGAAGGGGGCCAGGTGAGGATATTCCCTCAAAGGCCCAGTTCACTGTTCTTAACGCTACCTCGCTAACGCAGGAAATGGCGAATAGTTAACATTTACAGAAAACCATATCAATAACTTAGAGTGATTTTTGTCTTTATAGAATACGCTGGGTAATTGTATAAAACTATGGAATATGACATTTCCTTTATTGAACTCATGAACAGCGAGTGTTATCGGAATCTCTTTACACGACGGAAGACAGTATGTAAAGGTGTTACGAAAAGGAATCTTGGGTTACGAGAGGTTTTTCTTGGAGTGTTCGATTTCATGGAGAAACATGAATACTATAACGTTCTTATGGAGTATGATATCCTCCAACAGCTAAATTCTTTAGCATCTTCGGTTTTATATATATATATATATATATATATATATATATATATATATATATATATATATATATATATATATATATATATATATATTTAGCTTTGGGCTAATAGAAATAGATTAGTCATGTCTCCCTAATATAGTAACTTTTACTTCAAACATGCCAAAAATGCTTAGGATAAAGTATAATGAACAACTGTACATTATCTCCCAGTGTGTTGGTTTTTTTTACGGTATCAAGGGAAAAGCAAACGCAGATTTCGTTAAAGTGTTCGGTCGAAGGCATTCTCCTTTACTAGGTTGTCTTAAAACCTTTTGGATTTCCAGCGATAGGAAATCCTCAGCTCTCATAAGAAAAAGGGTGGAAAAAAGAGAGAGAAAAAAAGACTAAATGGATGAAATTCAAGCCATCATCTAAAAATCGTTGCCTCAGCAACTAAGTCCTGACAAAACTGTGGTGTCTTCTGTGTGTTTTCATTTCTTTTTCCAGACGCTGGCCACGTCCTCATTCGGAGGAGCGGACTCGTCTTGCTTGAGATATGGTCCATTAGACGGACTCTCTCTCTCTCTCTCTCTCTCTCTCTCTCTCTCTCTCTCTCTCTCTCTCTCTCTCTCTCTCTCTCTCTCTCTCTCTCTCTCTAGCATCATCACGTGACGTAAGGGAAGCACCGAAATCGTTAACTGAAATCGCCTTCATATTGAGGCAGCGCACAATCAGCGCGCCCGTGATGAGCTGTCGCATCTTCCCACGGAGGACTACGACAGACGCAGGAGCGTCATCGTTCCCCCAGGTGTCAGCGTCTCCATTACGTCACAGGGAAGTCAACGTTCTCCCAGGGTCAGCGTCTCCAGTAGTGGTAGGGAGTCGTCGTTCTCCCAGGATGCGAGACATCGGTGGCCTAACAATGAACACGGGACCATCTACCGCAGCAGCGTCTCTCACTCCCACAGGAGGGAGGGAGGGAGGTCGTGCGTTCGTTGACTGAGATCGTCGCCATCTCCAGCGTGGCAGTACCTCCGCCACCCGCATCATCCACCTCAACGAGGGGCAACATCTGACCCGCCTTCAGTCGACTTCACATCTAAAGAACTCGACTTTGATTAGATTTCGCGGTAGCGCAGGAGTGGGTGGAAGGGTCATGAGTACTTCCAGTCCCTCGTCTGCAGTAGGTACATAAGTTTATCGGGACCAAGATGAAGGTCTTCATCTCTGAATTTGTCCTCAGAAGTTCTTGATGTCAAGACTGTGAAGGTCTAATGGCTGAGTGGTCTTCCCTATCCCTTTTTTTTTTTTTCGGAGAAATATATCAGCGCTTTGGAAGGTGTTCTCCTCATTCGTCGTACTTTGGGAGTTTGGAAGTTCGTAGAATCATCACAGAGACGACAAAACTTCGTCGTTGTGTTCAAGGAAAGTAATGTCAAAGGAATGAGCCCTTTTTTTTCCTTCTGTTTCATTTGCGCTATTGGTTCGTGGCAGGCTGGCGTTTAGTTCCTGCCCTGTATTGCTGTCCTCTCGGTCGTCTCTGTCTCTGTCAAAGGGACGAAAAGATTTGTAGGGAACTGCTTTCCAGGATTCCGTCAGTTTATGAAATTCTTGAGGGAGTTTTTTTTTTTCTTATCATGTTTGTTGCATAAAACCTTCACACACCGGTTTTAGTTAAGATATTTGTGTAAATAATGTTTTGTTTATCCTATGTGACCAACAGAGTCAAACAGACACTGCAATTTAACTTTCATTTGGAACATGTGATCTTGAGGCAGCTAAGGACTTATATTGATCATTGCTGCAATGTGTGTCCCTCTGACGCATTTCTCACTAACCAGGAGTCATATAGAACAGTATGAATGAGGATAGGAAGTAGCCAGTTGTGTTCACTCATTTTTCATTCTTCCCCGATGAAATTCACCGAAGGTATGGTGATTATTCCAGTCGAGAGAGAGAGAGAGAGAGAGAGAGAGAGAGAGAGAGAGAGAGAGAGAGAGAGAGAGAGAGAGAGAGAGAGAGAGAGAGAGAGAGTTGTAGCTTAGTTCAACCTTCACTTTCGTAGAATAAGAATATAGCTGGTATTAGAAGGTCTTGTGACAGATAATCTCATCTTAATCCAAAAGGCGTTCTTTGATATATATATATATATATATATATATATATATATATATATATATATATATATATATATATATATATATAT